>NC_062274.1:44307897-44608332 GCF_916048215.2 Malus sylvestris
TCGTATTTTCTCCATTAATGATCACTTTTTAAGTCCTAAAAAATGTGCTTTGGTTACTACTGCAAAGAGAATATACATATGAAAAAAAAAAATAAGCAGATCAAAGTAGGCCTAGGTAAATTCCCTTTCTAGCTAGTATAAGAATAATAAAAAAAGTCGATGCTCTATGGATTTTACAAAAAGGGGGACAACTGGTAGCAAACCACGATTATTCACCCCTTTTGAGGGCTGGGAAGACATTTCAGCCTCCTCCTGGCCACTAGTCTGGCTTCCACACTAGCAGTGGGTTTTGAACCCGAGACCTCCAGTTTTAGTTTTAAGAAAACCTCGTAATCCGTCATTTACTACTGAATCACCAACTCGTAGTTGTCGATGCTCTGTGGATGGAAGGATGGGAAATATTTGGGTGGAGATATCTTGCCGTTGAGTTAAAACATATTATGTATTACAAGCTACAAGCTCGAAGTAGATTATTGTCTGTGAATATAAAGTGAATAGGTTTTTTGTATGCATGATGTCTAGTTGATTGTTTACTGAGGGATTTATGGGTTTTTGTATATTTCTTTCCTTTTAGCTGGCTATTGTTAATTACCTTTATTAACTAATTCTTGCTATTGGAATTTTCCAACACTGAGGATTGATCATTCTGTTATTATATCTCGTGCACTGTTGAAACATAGAAGTTATGATGGAGCTCTTAGTGGCAAAGATTTGGGGAATCCTTACCTGCCGCAATCATAAATCATGAGAGTCATCACTAGTTTTTGTGCTCATTACCCCAATTTACTTTCCTATTGTGATAAAAGAGCTTCCACCTTACTATTACCTTAACTTCACTAGGGCGACACTGGGGTCTTGCTAAAACTCCCCCGAAGAAAACCAGATGGAGTAAACAATGGGTTTAGGAAAGAACACCACCAATGTCACAACATTAAGCACAATTCATTACATCATTAAAACTAGAGATACGTGTAGTAGTTTAATCAAAGGGATCAAACTGTGTTTGATTTTAGAGATAAAGAAGGCGGAAAAGTCCATAAAATTGAAATGCACATTTTTAGTTAGTTTTATTTCTACAAATTTTTGCATTGATTTTATCTTTTCCTTGTCTCATATTTCTCGTCTCTCATGAGCCAAATAATTAATATTACCAAAATTAGCAACGCAATATGTAATTAACAAATGCATAACATTAGGGGAGTAGTTATAGAATATGACCATGTGAACCGTACGCATAAACTTGTCAATCCAACAAATCATTTTATGGAAAACAAAATGCTGGAATTCGCTAAACCTCACTTAACTGATCAATTATAGTGCTTAAAAGTGCAAAGTATTGCTAAAAGCACCATCCCATATCCCAATTAAAACTCGGTGAAGTCTTGCCTATAGCACAGACTTACCCCATACCGCACCTTTTTACATGGTGCATGGGACTTGGATGGAACCCATTCGCATGCATGGGTGAGTCATACAATGAGAAGTGAATATAGTTAGTACATGGTGTACAATTAGGTGGGGTTGTAACTCTACTGAAAAGTGTTTATTCATGTCTTCAAAATTTTAAGTTCCAATCATTCTCTCCAAAATATTTTTTTGTTGATTATAAAATAGGAAAACTAAACTAGGTTCACAAATTGTTCAAATAGAATTAAAAGGCATCAAGTAATAATCGTATATTAAAACGATGATGACGAGAGAGATAAAGAAAGAGAGAAGGATTGGTTTTGGATCTTTGGAATTATGACAACATATTAAGAGGATGTGGTGACATGTGACTCGTCTTTTTTGGATTGTGGTGGCTCATGCCCCATGCCAGTGAATGACATGGTACCATAGCAATTAGCAATGATGTTCCTCGCTTACACCATCTATCCCTCTACCATCTGCCTTTTCAGTTTTCCCTCAGTTGTCCTCACCTCACACACTGCCCTCCAATCACACCTCACCCTGCAAATTCCATCTTTCTCTCCTGGCTCCTCAAATATATTAAAGCTTTGGTTTTATACGTGCAAGCGAAATTAGGAAGCAGGAGTTACTGTATATATAGAGCATGCATGCTTCAAACTAATTAAGGAACCATTCGAAACCCTAAAGGGCAAATTAGGGCGGAACTAACATTTATAAGCTTATTCGGATTTGTGTTGCTTTGCCTTTGCACGACAAGAAATTAAGATACAAAGAAGCGCCTTTAACCCTCTCATCATTATACATAATATATACAAAGTGATACTAGGTAGATCATGTACTTGAACTATATTTTACATATGAAATGAAATAGTAATTAATGGTTGAATTTCTTTTTATAAACATTAAAAAAAATTAAATCACCAGCCGCTACATTATATATGATTTACAAAAGATAGTTTAAAAATATAGTCTCTTAAACATTTTCCACACATAAATTAATGATCATGTTTTCGTTTCTTTCTATCAAGAGTCAATCATACGGAGGAGATTGTCCAGTAACAATAAAGGGTGATCTCCTTTCTCCATTTTTTTTTAACTTATTATGTTAATAAGCCTCTTTTTCTCTTTAATTTCTTTATTTATTCGCTGTGGCTGTGCATGTTTAGTACACGCAATCCATGACGTATGTGGAACTTTGAGGACTCGACTGTTAAGTAAAAACTCGTGGATCGGACTGGTTCCAGCTTTAGCCAGAAATTTTGGACCATCGCTTAATTTTATTGGTCCTAAAATCCCAATAAAGTAGTATAGTTGTACTATGAGAACTCCTTTTGACAATCCTTTAGGTCTTCAGCATTCAACTTATTAAAGGCATGCTAAAATAGATTAGGATTTTGGGACCTTAAACAATTATAATTTAGAGGCAAACCTCAACCCTAATGGACCCAAACCAATAATGTAAATGTGTTTACACATTATAAGAAACGGGATCATCCTAGTTCTGTCACTTTGGTCGTAGAATTAGGTACATAATAGGCAGCCCACTAATAGTCTAATACTACAGAAAAGTCCATGCCTGAAAACAACAGCTAAAATAAAAAGGTTTTTTATATTAGCACCCCATAAAATGTTGAATGTACCTCACATTAAAATTTAATATTAAATAACTTATTTACCCTACGATGCAATGATAATTTTGACCTTATTAGGTTAAAAAAAAAATTAGATACATCCCAAATCACTTTTAACGTATTATTTATCTTCTTCAACTATCCAAACCCTTCAACCCTCCATTGTTGAACAAAACCCTAACCAATGAAACTATAAACATGTTGATTAAGAAAAATTATTTTTGACGAATGAAATACGAAATCGATGTTTCAGAAGCTTCACATGATGTAAGACTTCATATTTTTTATTGTTTTAATGATTTTGACGACATCGATAATTATTTAATCTTGCTTTTGATGCATTATTTAAGCTTCTATGTTCGTATTCATCTTTTCGGGATCACACGGATTACATGACGAATTAAACACCTAAAGTTATCACCAAATATTAAAAAAATGACGATATGGGTTTTAATGGTGGAATTGAAAACAACCCACATATGCTTTAAATCCCAGGCAGCATCTTTTGTCAAAATTTCAGTCGTCATTTTTTGTCCAAATTAAAAACTTTATAAGATTTGAGAAATGTGGGGTGTATAGAAAATATGAGGTGCATGTAGAAAATGTAAGCCGTATATTAAGAATGTGAGATGTGAGGGTATTATGTGACGTACGTGGGGTGTATTAAGATAATTTTTAATTGAAAAAGAAAACATGAGGTGTATAAAGCATGTGGGGTTTATTCAACAATTTGAAAAGTGTCAATTTAATAAAACCACATAATTCTATTCCACAACTTTACGTTAACTAGTCGCCTACTCTTAGAAAACTAAGAAAAGTATGTTTGAAAAAATTCAAAGTCCAAATATAAGACTAATTCTTTGCGCTGCAGTTTTGTAAGTTTTGGGTAGCTCTAATTGGAAAATTGAATTTGGATGGCTCTTTCGTTTCCTTGGCTCTAGAAGGTTTCAACTTGTGAACTAACTAGCGCCAACGGCTTAAATTTTAGTCCAATATATGCCAGCAGGAGAAACAAAGACGGAAAGAGAGGGAAAGAGAGGGAAGTAAACCATAAGCACTCTTCTAGTTCTCCATGGACGCAAGAAAAAATCAATGTAAACCTAAAGATTTGGATTGAGAATAAAAGTTATTTCTTGATCACACTAAAACAAAACAACTAGGAGTGCCAAAAAATTCCCTTGCCACCGATTCACTTTTTTTTTTTTTTGCATTAAGTAGTGTTGGGGCCCAAAAAATGCACATGTAGGCCCAATCACGTCTCGAAGCCTGATTGTTGTAAAAACAACCAGGCCAAACTTAAATACATGCAAAGATGCAAGATCAAGAAGAGAAAATATTTACAATCACGCCACGCTAATAAATAATAATTTATGAGATGAACGTTTGTATAACCACGCCAAGCCTTAGCATATTCCCCACACCAAGCTTTGCCACAACATTGTTGTCGTGTACAAATCATTCTAACAATGATACATGCTCACATATGCCTAACCCATGTGTCAGGGGACGGTTACAGAAGTTTATCGGGTTTATGTGGAACTAAGATCATGGAAGAATTTGAACTGCTTGGGAGCACCAAAGATCCTAGGCCACAATCCTTGAGTCCCACGAAGCTAAGTTTTGGAGAGAACAAACTAAGTTTCCCTTTTCCCTTAGCTAACCAACTAGCTCAGTTAGGAAGAAACCAGAATCCAAAGCCTCATGCTCACATGAAAGTCTAATGTAAGACACCCATTAATGAAGAGAGAAGAGATATTTCCCTTCCCAGCTTACGTAGAAGAACGATGAAAGAAAACAAAGAGGCGCGTTACCAGAAGTAGTGCCTGTAGAAAGCTGACAATGGAAGAGAGCGCTTTGGGCAAAGCACGTGATGCAATCTTCAATTCATGGAAGCAAAGGCATTCATCAATGCTACGCTAAAAAAGAAAAGCCTAGCTACGCAGAGGGAAACGAGAGGGAGACTTAGCCAAAACAAAAGGAATCAGATAAACCAAATGATTCCCTAGGGAAACCTAGGAAAGATACCCATCACCTATAAAAGGGAATGATGTGCTCAATGCAAAGGGAAAAAAAAGGGAAAGAAAGAAAGGAAAAAGGGGACTCAAGATTGCATCGCACCAAGCAAGGAAATTCTTCTTTAAGTGCAGGAATTCTTAAATCCTTAAGGAAATTATCCTTCTAGGGTTTTAAGGGTTCCTTTTAGGTTTCCTTTGAATTTCCTCAATCAATAGAAACATCCTTACAACTTTAAGAAACCTAGATTATCCATCCTTCATGACCATGCAACTGTGCAAGTTCTCTTTCATTCTAAACTAATAAATTTCAAACTTCCACACCACACCTTGCTTAGGCAAGCCATCATTTTACTAATCACACTATCTTTGAGTCATTGATCTAACCAAGATACTTTCTAAGATACGCTAATTCTTTCAAGGTATCCTGATACTTGGTACACAAACAAACCAGGGGAAGCAAAATGATGTCCACTAAAACCCCAATCCAGCTCGACTTCAAAGTCCAGAAACAAGTAGCAATCCATTTTGATCACCTCTCTTTCTCTCTCTTTCTTTCTTTTTTTCTCTCTCTCTGTTTCTTTTAT
Source organism: Malus sylvestris (assembly GCF_916048215.2). Taxonomy (NCBI): domain Eukaryota; kingdom Viridiplantae; phylum Streptophyta; class Magnoliopsida; order Rosales; family Rosaceae; genus Malus; species Malus sylvestris. Next base: position 44,313,538 of record NC_062274.1, read on the forward strand.
CTTTTAACCATCTTCATCCCCTAAATGAGATTGCTATTTTGCTCTACTGAAGATAGTCTTTATGGATGTGGTTGCTCCCTTGCTCTATTAAGAAAAACCTTTTAAAGTCGACCTAGGGCTACGACTTACTACTCAACCTTGCTTCTTAAAGTAGGTGTTGTTGTTCACATATATTCAAGGCTGTGGTTGCTTTTATGGTTTATTTGCTCGCCAAGTGACTATGAAGCTCAATATGTTTTGGAAGGGTACTCATAATTATGGCTTATTTGTTGATGATTGCTAGATCATCAGAGGTTGGCACTGTCTTATCCTTATGATCCTTTATAGTAGTTATTCGGCTTGCAAGGTTTAGGTCTCATGAATGTTACATTCTCTATTGGTAGATGTAGGTTATCTATGACTAAGAAATTATATTTTCTGATGAGTTTGTAATTGTGAAATTGTGGTGTTTATTTTGACATGTGGCCCTTTTTTCTTTAGGGATTTCTTGTGATTTTTCCTATGGTAAGTCCTGCTGTAAATCCTACGTTTGGCATGATGTATAAGTCATTGTCTTTGTTGTCTCCTCTTCCTTTTATAGGTGATTTGGCCCGAGGGTCATTGTATTGCTCTTACCTGAAAGCTCTTGGAGGCTAGTAAGTCATCAGCTTTTTTACTTATAATGCCACTAGAAAGTGTCTTTTGGCTGATAGTAGGTTAGTCTCCATCACTTGTCACCTCAGTTATAGACACATGGCTTGTGTCTTGGCGGAGAAGGTTTCAGTTTGCTCTTGGGCTTGATGCTAATGCTTTAGGCAAGTCTTCCTTTAATTTGGCATCCTTGGGCTTTCCTTCATTCAAGCCCTATATTCAAATATTAACCTAAATAGTATCCCTTTTAATCATTGTTGAGTCTGTAAATCGAGGCGTTAATGATGATTAAACAGCCGCCGCATGCTTTCACTCGGGACTTATACCATTTAAAACAGTCGTTTTGTTAACTAAACATTTGCACTAACCCATGATTTTTAACGTTTTAACTAACTGTGTATTATATAACCTCCACTTAAAACTCTCGGCCAAAATACCTTAGCAATCCTAATTCTTCAAATTTCCAGAGCCTTCAGATTTTCTGAATTTTCCAGAACTCTCTTACTTTCGCAGTTCTTGCTCCTAGTCCTAACTTTCTTCCCATCTTCTTTTTCAAAATCATCTAATGGCACCCACAGCTACCCAATCATCCTATGAATCTGGCGAGGGCATTGCCACCATGCATCGTTTGCTCAACGGCCCTCATCGCCCTCGAGCTGCCCTGCAAACCTTAATTTTCTTTTTAGAGGGAGAAATGCACTCCCTGGGACTTGCATGGACCTCTCAGGTCCCAATTTCAGTAGAAAACAACATGCCCAAGGCCAACTGGTTTACTACCAACCTATATTTGGCTGAGGCTGGCATTTCGGCCTTCAAGTGGTCGAACCATCGAAGAGGTTTCCTTTTGATGAAAGACGAAGGTTAGACGTAGTGGATAAACGAGCTCGAGCCCATCTTCAAGAAGAAATGGATTAACAACGGCATATATGAGCTAATCATGCTTTTCAATACAACCATGATTGCCAAGCCCGAGCTGTTGACCACAGCACTTCTCTTCTGGAATTCTGGGACCAACACCTTTAATTTCAGGATGGGTCTCATGTCCTCGACCATACTTGACATGGCTCAAGTCTTTGGGCTAAGGCCATCGGGCAGAGTTTTGGATGTTACCTATGATTGGTCTCCCTCTTCTCGCCCAACTGCTAAGAGCTCAGGCACTTCTGATCTTGTGACTCCGCTGAAGTACAACTCTTCTACTTTTAAAAGTTATGGGACCTCTTTCACGGCCTTTATCTCTTTTGTCAAGAAGAACTTTAGCCCCTCCTCCACCAATGCCAATAAAGATCAAGAGCACATGTACTTTCTTCTATACTGGCTCAACAAGCACATCTTCCCCAACAAGTCCAAGGGAGTAAAGGTTGAGTGGAGCTCTCCATAATTTTGATGACGTGGCCACAAGCCTCTTCCTCCTCACTCATCTTTATCATCTTCTTTATGAGATGACCCGAGGTGCTCTCTTCGAGACCAACCTCAATAGGCCAACCTAGATGGTCCAGATGTGGTTGCAATGGTACTTTCTTGAGCTTCGAGCACCAAACCTCGAGTTTCCTAAATAAGTGGCCCCTGCCTACATTCTAGCCGAGGCATCACCCACTAATTACTCCAAATTCTCTTGCCTCTACTTATTCAGAATCTGCAAGATTCTGGCAGACTTGGAATGGGGAGCTTCAGTACTGAGAAGATACCCTTGGTTTTTAGACCAAATCTTCCAGGATGCCTTCGGGGATGATGTAAACCCATTTTGCAAGGAGAAATTTATAAGTTGCATTCAGCCGAGAGATCTGGCTTAGGGTGTAAAGAGCGATCGTGATGAACGCCGACTAAAGGTTTATCATCCAAACTTCTGCAGCAGGCAGCTAGGCTTCAAGCAAGCCATTCCAGTCCTCTTTTTTTTACTCTGTGCACTGTGGCACCTCCTACTATTTTTGTTCTCCATAAGAAGTCACATTTCAAGCTGCCCGACGAAGTCTTGAAGTCATGAGCAAGATTGCCCATGAGCCTGTGGTGTTGAATTTTGAGTGTACTCCCACATTTTCTACTTGGTGGGAAGCTAAGTGGACTATTAAGTATAGAGTGGATTTGCTGGAAACCCATGACCGTCTCTTTGGGCAACTCTCAATCAAGTCTTATCCTAAACTAGATAAGCTTGAAAACTGGAATGAGATAGTCCACCAAAAGAACCAACTTCTCCTAATAGGTACCTTTTATTCTTTTAACTTGTATTTTATGACATTTTATCATCCTGCCCTATTCTAATCCTTTCCTTGGTTATTTTGAACTTGCAGGCGAAGGCAACATCGAAGAGGTGGATGTAGGGCTAGATGAAGCAGCCGAAAGCGATCTTGTCCTTCAAATGGCTGCAGGTGAGGTTATAAGGCAAGGAGCTGGGAAGGGTGAAGATATTTCTGAACTTTTTGGATATTTAGAGGCAGAAGCTGAGGTAGAGATTCGGGCACCTCGGTGGGCATGGGCAACTGCAGTGGAAACCTCATAATCTGAGCCTGAAGATTAGCCCGAGACTCGGCCTATTTTGCCTATTCCACGAGCAACTCCTACCAAGAAGAGGACAAGGGCTCAGACCTCCAAAGCTTTCAATGCCCCATTTGCCTCTTCTACTTCTACTGCTTCTCTAGCTAAGGCGGGCAGAAAGAAGCAAAAGACTTCTAATAAGCAGTCTTCTATTTTTCTTTACTGTTATTTCACTTTGTCTTGCAATATGAACTGACCACTTTCTGCAAATAGGGCCTCAAAGAACCAAAAAGCCAACTTTTGTTTCAAAGGATGAGCCATTGGGGGCCGAAATGTATTAGAAGGACAAGCCCCTCCTTGACGCTACCATTAAGGAGTTAGAGGTATAGACTCCATTCTTTTAAGCATTCAACTCTTCTTCATAATTATCTTTCTCAATACTTGTACTTACTCATCACTTTTGTTTTAAAATAGGACATTAGAAATGAAAGGTCTATTTAGCCTGAGCATTCTTCTCCTCTTACCCGATCAGTGCATGTTTCCCCCTCTCGGGTTAAGCCTTTAAAGGTATACCTGTTTCTCTTTTTTGGCTTTAAACTTATATATTCACCACTTTTGGAGTTTAATGATTGACTTCTATTCTTTTGTAGGCCAAGATTAGAGAAGTTGCATCCTCAATGGGGCAAGGCTCAACTTCCATGTCTTCTATTCCTCCCCCTGCATTAGTGGTGACTCCAACTTCCCAATTCAATCCAAGTACTGGGGAGATATTGCACTTTGTGGAGGACAACAGTAATTCGGTAAGCATTTTTATCTTGACATTTTTGTGCTTAGCAGCCTCTCCTTTTTTTATACTTATCTTCATTTTGTTTTTCCCAGTCTTCCCCAACATAGAAGTCTCATCAACCAGCAACAACTGCATTTGGGGAGCCCATTATCCCTGAGATCCATATGGTCTCAGATGTGACTAGCCCGCAGGCTTTTCCTCAAGCAACAGCAACAACATATGAGCTTCATCCTCCTATTCAAGATCCTACTCAGGTATGGAAGTACTTTTACTTCTATTTTCTTTTCTGCATAAGTTGGTTATTGACACTTGCCCTTTCTTCTTGATGTTTATAGGCTACTGGTGAAGGTTCGGGCATTATCTCTCCCTCTCCAGCAAGCAAGAATGATCCATCTCAGCAACTAAGGGAAACAACTCCTCATCCACCCCCTTCCAAGGCTTCAAGCTCAATTCAGGTATACCAACTCCCTTCTTTAGCTTCTTTTTTTTTTTTTTTTTACTTTATTCAAAGGCTACTTTCTTAAATTATTTTTCCTTGGTTTGTAACAGGGCCTTGGAGAAGGTTCGGGCCAATCTCCTTCGCCCTTGGTGCGCAAGGCAAATGTTCCCTGGCCTCTTCTAGCTTCTAGGCTCACAAGGATCTCTATACCTCGGCCTAAGAAGAAAGCCAAGACTATTAATGCGTCTACCCCTCGTACTTCTCCTTCTGCTAAGACTATTTCCATAATTGCACCCTTTAAAGGAGCTGAAGTGATGCCCCCACCCCCTGTACCCATCTCTATAACAGCATCTCTGCCTAAGTTTTTCAAAGAGTTCGAGAAACTTAAGATGAGGCTAAGGTCTTCAAGGCATCCTTCCGAGCCCTAAGGCTTTCACGATCAACGCTGAATCTTCCAAGAATTGTCTAGGAATGACTTCTCAGCCTCCTTCAACCTCAAGGCTCTCCACAATGTAGAGAATGTTATTACTGAATTGTTCAAGGCTGATGATCATCTATCCAAAGTTTAGTATGAGTCATTTCTCTCATACTTTGAGAACTTGAGGGCTCTGAAGGACCAGCATCAGCAAGTTAAGAGACAATGATATGAGCATATTTATGCGACTTAGTTAGCTAGTTTTCTTGCATTTTCATAGCTAGTTTCTACTTATTACAGTGTTTTAAGCTATTTTCGTGTGTTTGTAGGTCCAAATGGCAAAGTTGGAAAGAAAGTGCAATTTGGAGCATTTTGAAGCAGTTTTGGGCATCAAATGGATAGCTTATGAGTGGAGAAAAATGGATGGACGAATTTGAAGACAAAAGATGTCAAGGAATGTGCTAAAGAGTTAAAGAAATAAATCCAAGACAAAGAAGATAAGGAATCAGCTCAAAAGAAGGAATATTATCCAAAACCTTATCTTACCTTATCTTATCCAAATCAGTTTATGCCTTAATTCCATCCATTTATAAGGGATAATTATGCATTTAAAATATATATTTTAGATTCTAGAACCCTTATCCCTTATGTGTCGCATATATGCCTTCTCCTTGGTGATTTAGGAATTGTAATCCTTCTCTGAACCCATGCCAGGTATCCTTGTCCCTTTAGGTTCAAAAATATATGCTGAAACATCCTTTCTAGAAGCTTTAAAACCTGCCGCACCTTTCTAGCCTAATTCCCCTTGGTTTCTAATTGTTTTAAACCCACTCCACTTGGGTTTTTGTTACACAATCCCATTCCTACTCAGCCTTATGTCGTGCCTAGCCCTATATATACATACTTATGCGCATATTTCAGAGTACCCACGCACCCATATATTCAGATACAATTGAGAGATTTCAGAGAGTTAAAAAGTGTGCTTGCGTGGAAGGAATGAGAAGAATGAGCTTTGTGCCATGGCTTGCAATCCAATGAGGGTTCGAAATCTGCCATTGGAGTTGCTGGAACATTCCTGGTTCTTTCTATCCTTAAATTTGTTTCAATGTTGCCTTTAATTTGGTTTTATGTTTTCAAAGACATGAGGAACTAATTTCTTTTTTAGTTAGAGGTGAATTCGAAGCCATGATTATATGCTTTATATGAATTGATTACATCCACTTATTGTTTATTGAGTCTTGAATGTGATTTACTTATCTGAGTTATTAAAACTTGTTTATGTATGTTGATTGAGGATGCATACTTAGTTTGCATGCATGAACTTGATGCTAGAGTATAAGGAAGTTTCACCTAATCATTATGAACTTATATTCACAAGTAATGGAAGTCACTAGTCATGATTGTGTTAAGTAAGTCCTAGGTAGGAGTATCATGCTTTTCATAGTTACGAATGTCTCTTCAATGCTTATGGTTTTCAAGGAACTTAATGACCTTTGATATGTTTTCTATCATGCTTTTCATAGTTAAGGGACTTGAGAAGGATAATTTGGTTATGATGTGTATCCCGTCAAATTCAATGAAATAAGGAAAATATGATGGTTAATTTGTGCTATCACGGTTAACTTGGGGTGTTGTCATTCATGGTTTAAAGGAATAATAACTGGAAATTGGTTTGCTTGCATATGTCATGTGTGGAGAAGGACCCTCTAACTAGCCTTTCACCCTTTTTAATTCACCAAATTCGTTTTCTTAAAGTGTTTTATGCAAAGTTTCTGTTTTAAGTTTTAAATTTGTCAAAAACAATTCCCCTTTCATTAAGTCTTGTTAGTTGAGTCATAATCTGTTTTCTTTTAGTCTTTTGAGTCAAGTTAAGTCTTATTTTCGTCAAAACCACGTGTTAGGTCTAGAATTGAGTCTTTTTTATTGTTTGTTGTTGTTTTGAGTGTTTTGAGTTAGTTTTGAGTCTATAGAGTCTGGTTTAGTGTTTTTGAGTCTTATTTGTGTTGATTAGAAGCCCTGGTTAACCCCTGGTCTAGAACGATCCCTACTTACTTAATACTACAATTACATGTTTAATAGGGTTTAATTTGTGTGTTAGTTAAATTTCACATCAGGCAAGCCAATCGAGTGAGGTGCTTCAAAGAGAAACAATCCAGTACTTCAACTCATGTTCAACAGTTGGTGGATGAAGGTCTAGCTACAGAAGATAGGATCAAGGTGGTGACTTCTGAGATCCAGAAGTTAAAGGAGCAACTTGTTGTGCTGAAGGCTCAACAAGCGACTCTCCTTACTAAACTTCAACAATAAATTAAAGAGGTGAAGAAGGCAAATCTGGAGATGGATGATGCTAAGTCTCCACTTACCAATAGCAGCACTGTTTTGGCCAAGCCTACCAGAATCTTTACAATTATGCAAACTTATTATTCTAGAATAATTACTATAGGCAAAAATGTGAATCTGTTAGGCTAGGGACATTGTAACTTCCTTTTTATGAAATGAAATGAATCCCTTCTTCACCTTTACTTGTCTAACTTATTGCTTTACATTGAAGTTTTTACTGCACCATCTAACTTCAATTCTCTTTGAAATAACTAACCCTCCTCAATATAACAATCTCTGACATCCCACTGAGTTGGATGATATTTCTTTAAAAACTTAGCATTTACTAGATGCCTTTGCAAGTTTCCTTCTAAATCTGTCAAGTAATATCCTCATTTATCCAGTACTTGGTTGATAATAAAGAGGTCTTCCCAAGTAGGACTCTACTTCCCAAAGCCCCTAACCTGAGCTCTTAAGTAGAATTGCCTTTCATACTATTTCTTCCTTATTAAAGGCTTTTAGGCAACAGCTCTCTTTCCTTCTTGAATTTTGTTCAAAGCTTCAAGTCGAGCTACATCTAAATCTTCAACCCCTTAGCACATAGCTTGAATGTATTCTTCACTGTGTAACCCAAACTGGTTTTGCATTCTAACAGAACTCACATTAATTTCCATAGAGAGTACAACCTCTTGCTTGAAGGTTAGGGCATAGGGAGTAGTTCCAGTTCCTGCTCTCTTGGAGGTTTTCTTAAGCCCACAAAGTGTCTCCCAACTTCTCATGCCATTTCTTTGGACTACCTGCCACCATTCTTTTAATAATGTTCACCAAGATCTTGTTGCTGGCCTTTACTTGACCATTTGATTGGGGGTAGTAAGGACTAGATTGGATCATCTTTATCTTGAACTTACTTGCAAATTCCTCTACTTCTTTTGAAATAAAAGATGGTTCGTGGTCTAGAACAATTGTCTCGGGCACCCCATACCTGTGTAAGATCTTGGTTCAATGAACTTCTTGACAATAGTTGAAGTGATAGTCTTCACAGCTAAAGCTTTCGCCCACTTGGTAAAGTAATATGTTGCCACAATTATGAATGTGTGCCATTTACTAGAAGATGGGTAAATTTTCCCAATGAAGTCCACGGCCCATCCTTTGAAGGGCCAAGGCTTGACCATAAGGTTCAAGGGTTTTGCAGGCACATTTTGGAAAGGTCCATGCCTTTGGCATTCTTCACACCCTCGAGCATAGTCCTTGCAACCCTTTTCCATCTCAGGCCAAAAGTAGCCATACCTTCTTAACAACCACCTCATCTTAATTCTAGCTTAATGTGCTCCACAGATTCCTTCATGTACTTCGGCCATCATTCTCATTGATTCTTCTTGGCCTAGGCACTTTAACAATAGCCCATCTGGAGTCTTTCTTAGCATAAACTCTTCTCACATGACATACTGAGTTGCTTGCTGTCTATTCTTCTTACTTGTGGGGAAAGAAGGATTTTTCAAGTATTAAATAATAGGTGTTCTCCAATCTTCTATCTCTATTTCCTTAGTCATCACATCTAGGTTGAATCCTTTTTCAAAGATAGAAGGTAGATTTCTCCTTTGTACTTTCATATCTATCTCGACTCTTTTCTCTTGGATCTGTGCTCCAGAAGCCAACAATGTCATCTCATTGGCAATTGAATTTGACTCTATGGGAATATAGTTTACTGATATTTCAATGCCCCAATAACTGAACAATTGAGTGGCTGCCAAGTAATAACCAGCCATGGTGATGTGTTTGCACTTGTATTCCCTATTTAGCTGATTGATCACTAATTATGAATCACCAAACACCTCAACTTCAATTGCCCCCAACTCTATCAGGATCTCCAGACCAATTATCAGTGCTTCATACTCTGCCAGCTGTTGGTAATATCTTAATAATCCAGAAGAAATGAATAGCAATGGTGAACCCCTTTGGGATTAATAATGACGATCCCAGCCCCAGCAACGCTTTGAGTGCAAGATCTATCAAAATAGAACTTCTAAAGAGTGATCTAGAGGCTAGTTATCCTCTTTATCTCTTATTGAATCCATTCATCTTTGCCCGAGAGAGCTCTGCTTGGTGGGATCCAAAGACTGCATACCTCTAGAGTCCTTGGGATATTGGTAAGTTCATCATACGATTCTTGGTGCTTAACCAAGAAGTCTACAATCGCTTGTCCCTTTATTGCTATCTGAGGTACATACTGAAAACTGAATTCTGATAGTGCCAGAATCCAATTTCAAATCCTTCTAGTTAGCATTGGCTTTGAAAGAATGTATTTGATTACATCGGTTTTGTCAATCATGTGGATATGGCAAGGTAACATGTAATGGCTTAACTTGTAGGCAATGAAGCACAGAGCCAAACACAACTTCTCAACTGGGGTATATCTTGTTTCCACCTCAATAAGGATTCTATTGAGGTAATATATTGCTTACTCTTTCCCACCTTCATTGTTTTGGACCAACAAGCTTCCTATTGACTTTTCAGAGGCAGAAATATAAAGCTTTAAAGGTTTTCCTCTTTGAGGTGGCATGAGTACTGGTAGAAAGGCTAAGTAAGTTTTTATTCTGTCAAATGCTTTTTGGTATGGTGGGCCCCACTCGAACTCTTCTTTATCCTTCAATCTTAACAGATAAGTCAACATCTAAATCTTGCCCACCATGTTAGCAATAAATCTCCTCAGGAAGTTGATTTTTCCCAGCAGCCTTTGCAATTGTACTTTATTAGTGGGATGAGGTGATTCCATTATTGCCCACCTTGTTTTTGTTGACCTCTACTCATCTTTAATGAACAAGGAATCCCAAAAAGTTTTCCGATCTTACCCCAAAAGCACATTTCTTAGGATTCATTTTCAACTTATGAGTCCTCATTCTTGTTAAGGCTTGTTTGAGGTCTATTAGGTATTGTTCTTAAGTTTTAGACTTCACCACGATGTCATCAATGTATACTTCCATGCTATGGCCAATCAAGTCATGAAAAATAGCATTCATTATTCTTTAATAAGTTGCACCAACATTTTTTAGCCCAAATGGCATTACCAAGTATTCATACGCTCCGACATGTCTTGGGCATCTAAAAGTTGTCTTATGTATGTCTTCTTTTGCCATTTTTAACTGGTTATAACTAGCATTCCCATCCATGAAAGATAGAACTTTGTGTTTTGCAACTGCATCTATAGATAGGTCGGCACAACATCGAGCTACACTAGTTATAGTTTTTAATACAGGTACAATATTAGCCAACCACTCGATATACTTGGCAGGCCTAATAAATCCAGCCTTTACTAGCCTTTCAATTTCTTCTTTAACCTTTTCTTCTATCTCCTTGGACATCCTTCGTGGTGCTTGTTTTATAGGTTTATATCTCTCCTTGATAGGCATCTTGTGTTCTACAAGGGTTGAATCTAAACCTGGTATTTCAGTGTAATGCCAAGCAAAACAATCTTTAAACTCGTGCAGAAGACTAACTATCTTTGCCCGATCTTTTGCTTCCAACAGGCCACTGATCTGTATAAGCCTTGGATCCTTCTTAGTTCCCAAATCAATGGTTTTTAAGGGGTCTTGTACCTCTGGTGCTGGCTTGTCAAGTTCTGTACACAAAAACTCAACTGATTCTAGGCTCTCGGGCATGTCATCAGGCCAATCCAAGTCATATATACACTCAGCCATGTGTATGGCTACCTCTATCTCTTTCTCAAAAAACTATTCCTCTCCTATGTTCTGGCTACTTGAGGCTGAGCTCTCCTTTTCTTGCTTCCTCTATTTCCCATACAGCAATAGTCTTTTGATTAAGAACCTGACTACAACTACTTGGTCTTTTCTTCTTTGTTCTAACATTACTGGTGTTGGAGAGCCAGGATGATATAGGGTCTATCCCATTCTTCCCTAGTGAAAAACAATCCATGTTCCAAGAGCTTTTGGGCCGTCACCTTAGTCGGGCAGTCGTTCTCATCAGCTCCTAGGCACTGCAGAATCCCAATGTTGAGATTATAAAAGCTGGCTTCTGCAACATTATCTATATGGAAAAATGGCCTTGGTTCGGCCTCTACCATCTCCCAAAACCCTGGTTTTTTTGTCATGGCTTCATGGTAAACTGCAATCTGTTGATGTAGTGTAGATGGCACAGACAGACTTTGGTGAATCCAATCTCTGCCAAGTAAAGCTCCATAAGTGAAACTACTATCCACCACAAAGAATGCTTGATAGGAGCATATTTATGCAAATTAGTTAGCTTGTTTTCTAGCATTTATGTTGTTAGTTCCTAGTTATTTTTGTATTTTAAGCTATTTTTCGTGTGTTTGTAGGTCCAAAGGGCTAAAGTAGCAAGAAAGTGCAATTTGGAGCAATTTAGAGCAGTTTTTGGGCTTGGAATGGATAGTACATGCTTGGAGCAAGGTGGATGGACGAATTTGAAGTTCAAAGGAGGCTAGGAATGAGCAAAGAAATGAAGGAAATAAATTCAAGACAAAAGGAATCAAGGAATCCAACAAGAAAGAAGGAATGTTAGCCAAGTTACCTTATTTGGTCCTAACCTTTCCTATAACACCTAATTTCCAGCTGCAAGGAGGATCTCTAATTATTTTAGGACACTAAATAAATGATTCTAGAATACCTAATCCCATTCCTAATCTGTGCCGCACCTTTCTTACCCTTTTCCTTGCCTTGTATGATTTTCCCCTTTTCTCCTAGTCCTTGCCGCATATCTCCTTACCCTTTCTTCCAAAATCTGCCACATATCTTCCTTCCCCTTTTCTCAAAGTTGTGCCACACCCCACATTCCCTTTCGTCATGGATTCTGACATTTAATTACCCTTTTTCTTAGTGGATTTGGAGTCCTAATCTTTCTCCAAAATTAATTGTGCTGTGATTCCCCTTCCCTTTAAATAAAAGGTTTTGCCGCACCATTTAGGAATTCTCTTCACCACAATTCACACCATTCCACACCCCATCACCCATAATAACCCCATCACCCATTTACCATACATCAATCATCCAATCCACATAACCATTCACCCACACCTTGTGCCGCAGCAAAGAAAAAGAATGAGGACCCTTGGACATGCTTGCCATTCAAGCTTGGATTGCTGGAACATTCTTAGGTGTAATCCATCTTTTGTTTTCAATGTTTAAGTTTAATTGTCTTTGTTTTGGGAACATGAGGAGCTAAACTCGTATTAGCTAAAGGAGAATTCAAAGCCATGAACATATTTGCAATATGAATTGATTACTTCCAGTTGTGATTTCATAAATCGTGAATGCAATTTATTTAACTGTTTAATTCAGAACTTATTCTTGTTTGTTAATTAAGGATGCATACTTAGTTTGCATGCATGAATTTGATGTTAGAATATAAGGGAGTTTCACTTAATTATTATGAACTTATATTCATAAGTAGTGGAGGTTGCTAGTCACAATCGAGTTAAGTAAATTCCTGGCAAGAGTATCATGATGTTCATAGTTACGAATGCCTTGTCAATGCTTATGATTTTCACAAAGCTTAATGATCTTTGATTGTATCTCTATTATGTTGTTCATGTAGGGAACTATTGAAGAATAATTTGGTTGCCGATGTGTTATCCATCTAATTCAATGACTTAAGGAAAATCTGAGGGTTAATTAGTGCTATTCACGGTTAATCTGGGGCGTTGAGGTTCATGGTTTTTGAAAAAGCAACTGGAAATCGATTTGTATGCAAGTGTGTCATGTGTGGAGAAGGACCCTCTAGCTAGCCAATCACCCATAATTTCCCCTAATTTCGTGCCAAACTTGTTTAAGTCTTTAATCTACTTGTCTTTACTTTAAATTCGTCAAAAACCCAATCCCCTTTACTTTGTTGCGTCAAATTAGTTAGAATCTGTCCAAACTTGTGTTTTTAAGTGTTTTGAGTCAAGTTAAAATTAATTTTCGTCCAAATCACCCTTTAGTGTCTAGTTTGAGTCTATTTGGTTATTTTCTACTGTTTTGAGTCTCTTTAGTTTGTTTCGAGTTCTTTGAGTCTAGTTAAGTGTTTTCAAGCCTAGTTTTGTGTTTTTGAGTCAGTTTTAAGTAGATTAGCAATCCTTCTTAATCCCCGGCCTAGAACGATCCCTACTTACATCTTTACTACAATTGTCAATAAGAGGGTTTAATTTGAGTGTTAGTTTATATCATATCAATGCTAGCATGATTTGCTTGTATCCCAAGTCAACTTCCAAGGGTAGTATCCCATGAGTTCTAGTAATGGCTCCAAAGAAGCTAGAAACTGTCAAGTAAGTAGGAATAAGATCTTCCTCACTTCTTCCTAACTTCTTCATTTTTTTCAATAATATTATATTGACCGCAGCTTCTCCATCAATCAGAACCCTCTTAAAAAGTACTCCATCCAGATGAGCAGTTACGTATATAGGCTTGAGATGGTTAGCCAATGACATACTCGGGCGGTTGAAGAGCATTCTGTCAGAATAAACTCTCTCGGGCTCCTTCCTTGAGGGTTCGGGCAAACCTGTCTGGTTGGATTCTTCTTTTCCTACTTCTTCAACACTAACATATGCCATCATAGGTTCTGTTGCCAAGTAATCACCCTCCATTGTGGTAGGTTGACCAGGTTCGGCGCAAAACATGGCAGATAGTACATATGTCATGTTTACATGGAAGTTGCTAGGTCCAGGTAAATCCTCATTCTTCCCTCTAATATGGTCCGTAAACTCATCTAACCAAGCCTGTGCTTCTTTTGGCTACATTAGTTCGAGCACTTCTTCCTCCCTAGTTATACCAAAGTTTGGCACTTGCCCTGGAATTTCACAAAAGGTTTCAAACAACAAAGGTGATGGTATTCCTCTCTCAGGTGAAATAATCACAAAACATATTGGTTCTAGACTCCATCTTGGGGTTGGTATCATTATCATATCTTCTTGAGCTCTCCTCAAGATTCTGTACTTTCCAAGATGAGGGTTTTGTGGTACATGATCTCCCTCTCCCTCAGTCTTGCTATTGGCTTTGTCTACCTCCTTTTTGCTTCTCCATTGAAGTTGATTTCTTCCTCCATAAGGCATTTTTTCAAACTTCACATTTTCAGAGGTTTTAGATGTAGCAGGGACTTTTAGTGATTTCATATGGGCTTTTTGTTACCTCTGAACTCTCCTAATCATAAAAGCTCCCATTTCCTTCACTGGTTTTCTATCCTTCCCTCCTACATACCATTTTTGTCCAAGTTGGGCAGAATCTTTCTTATTGACTGAGGATATTGGGTTTTTTGTTCTTCCTTTCATTCTGACATCATTATAACCTGGTTGGGGAAGCCTTATATCCATCCATTTTGGCATTTTGGCCTCTCTATCCTCCACTTCTTCTGAGGCTTCATAGTTTCTGAATACCTCAGACAACCCCATTGGTTCAGAATCTCCCCCTAATCTTTGGAAAACATTTCTGGAGGTCTCTTTTTCAGCTGCCCGTATGATGCTTCTACTGGCTTTTTGCTCTTCTTTCTCTCTTCTTCTGATCAACTCTTGATCAATAATAGCTTCTTATGCTAGTACTTCTAACTTATGTTCACATTGGCACTTGTTACACAACACCAGCCCTTTAACTATGGCTGCTTTAGGTTTCTCGGGTAACTTGATAGCTTTTTTTGTAGGTCTGTCAACTTGCCTCCTTTCTGCTTTCATTTCCCAAGTGGCTTTTCCCTTTCCTTTCTCGGCCCAAGTCGTGTTGATCATGTTCATTGGAGTTTCTGGGAAAGGATCTGTGTCAATCATCAAATTGGCTTGAGGTTTCTCCAAGAGCAACTTTCCCTTGACTATGAGGTCTTGTATCCAATCCCTAAACTGGACACAATTGGTTATGGAATGGTTGAAGGTATAATGCAGCTTGCAATACTTCTTTCCTCTTAATTCTTCGGGCTTAGGCATCTTTTTTGTGCTGTCGGGCATATCACTCTTGCCCACACCAACTCTTCATAGATCTCCGAGGCTTTGGTTAAATCAAAAGAATAACTCTGGTATTTAGGGGGCTTCATAAGGATAAATCCACCATCATTCATCACAACTTTATGATCATTGACTGGCTAGACTAATCCATTTACCATTAAAGGTTTAAAAGAAGTAGTCATCTCTGCTGCACACATTTCAATTCCCTTTCCTCCATGACCATCACTCTCTTCTGGCTCTACTCCTTCAAACTCTACTTGGTGAATTGCAGCTTTATTCTTGTAGCAATGAGGCACCTTGGATGAGTGCTTCACTTGTTTTTCTTCAATCAACAGCTTCTCATACTTTGTGGCAGCAATTACCAGCTCTTATAGCTCATTGAACTATACATCATAAAACTTCTTTCTCAAAGGCAGCCTTAATGTTTTCTGAGCAATGGATACAAGTTGGGCATGGTTAATAGGAAACTGGCATCTCATCCTTGTCTTTCTAAACCTCATTAAGAAGTATTCCGTAGACTCATGCTTATATTGCTTTACCTTAACTAGATCGTTAATAGTCATCTCAGGTTCCACCCTATAAAACTGTTCATGGAAAGCCATCTCCATTTGCCCCCAGTTAGCAATAGAATTGAGGGGCAACAGAGAATACCACTGAGATGCTAGGCTAACCAGCGAGTTCCCAAACAATCTTAACTTATAATTAGGATTGTATTCAAATGCCACACAGTGATTGGAAAACTTAAAGATGTGATCTCTGGAGGACACATTGCCATCTTCTTTACTAAATGATGGGAACATAGACATCTTGAAGTTAAGGGGAAAAGGGCTCTACTCATCAATGTATTCAGGATCGGGCTCCTGATACGTGATTTTGAACAGCGTGTGAGCTTGGGGCTGAGCATTCCTTACCACCATTCCTCTTAATTCAGCCAACTCATCTCTGAGTTGCTGGTTGGCCGCATTGTTGTGTGGGGTATAAGAAGATCCCTACTTCGAGTTATTATCATTGCCCAAGAAAGTCTCTTTCTTTGGTTCAGGCTGTCTCTATCTGGCATCCACTCCCTTATTAGCCATTGGTGGTGGCCTATAAGGGGGAGGTTTGTCTGCAGTTGTGAGCTCACATTTCCCACTAGATTCTTCAATTAGTTGAGGCATCCCATACTTCTTTATTTATTGCCAGCTTTACCCCCTACTATCTAGTGAAAATAATAAAGGGTCGGGCAATTCTGTTTCCATGATCTCCTCCAATACTAACTGACTAACTTCAGATCCCTCCTTGTTTTTTCCTTTATCCTTCTTTTCCTCAAGCAAAGGAAATAAGGGAATAACTGGTTCTTTCTCAGGACTTGCCTCTCTTCCTTGGCATAACCATTTTTTGGAGTAGAGTACTCCAGATCTAATCTTCTTTGTAGACTCCATGTTAAGGAACAGAGTCTACTTACTTCTCCTCTAGTTTCCAAAGTAATCTTCTCCATACTTTTCAACACTTGCACAATGGTGGCTTCCAAATCTTCATTGATCTTTCGGATGATCTGTCATTCTTGATCTTGGTAAACACTGGGGTGGCTCGTATTCTGTGTTCCACCTGAAGGCTCTTTCCTTTCTCCTTCTTCTTGGCATACAAGACTAAAAGGTCCCACTGGGTGTGTCAAAACTATGTTCGGGCAAAGATTTCTCTGGAGAAGGTCTCTAGACCTCAGCACAGCTCCTCAAAGGATGGCACTTTGGACATGTATATTTGGTAGTCGGGCTCTTGCTTGCATTATGTGTTGCAATAAGAGCTTGAAGTTAGTTTTGAAATGTGCCTATGTGTGGCTTTAGGTGTAGGCCTTGAGGCTCGTAATCAAAACTAACTAAATGCTTAAGCGTGCCATTGCTATCTCAGTAAAGCAGATATAGAACAAGTGTGTTTGAAGTCAATTACTTGCACCCCAAGTTACTCAAACTTCTTATCATCAAATGATTGTCACAGATGGGTTAAGTCTGTATTAAGTTCTTTTCTTGCCTTGTAAACAAGGACTTTTAGTTCATGATCTTGTATGTTTGAATTGAGGGAGTCCAGGGCCCCTTACGCCATTTATTTGTTTCCAAATTGCTCTTAATGAAAACATATCCATTAAGTTAACCAGATCCAGATGCAAATGGAACTTTTAAAATAGGAAAACATGTGGAAATAACTTGAATACATGTTGGAGAATGCATTAAGTAATAAATCCACTAATTCAGAGAACAAACAAAGAGATTCGGGCAAGATTTCACCTTGTCTGCAAGGTTGAACTTCTTGCAGCCACTTCTCTTTGAGTTTATAGGGTTTGTATGCTAAAAAGGATGGATGGTAAACAGATTTACATGAGGGAATCGATACTACAACACTAAGGGAGGTAACAAAGCTTTTATACTAGACAAAAGATAGCTTTTATGAGGAAACTATTGCTAAAGAGACTGAATCTGAGTTGATTTCAGGCTTGAAGAGTACGAACTGGCTTGGGAGCAGAGTTTGTATGCTTGTTTGTTTGATTGGTTGAGTGTCCTTGTCTCTTTTGTCTCATCTTCCTTTTATAGGCGATTTGGCCCGAGGGTTAGTGCATTGCTCTTGCACGAAGGCTCTTGAAGGCTAGTGAGTCATCAGCTTTTTTACTTATAATGTCACTAGAAAATGTCTTTTGGCTGATAGTAGGTTAGTCTTCATCACTTGTCACCTCAATTATAGACACATGGCTTGTGTCTTGGCTGAGAAGGTTTCAATTTGCTCCTGGGCTTGATGCTAGTGCTTCAGGCAAATCTTCCTTTAATTTAGTATCCTTGGGCTTTCCTTCATTCAAGCCCAATATTCAAATATTAACCTAAACACTTGGCAATCCAGCCAGTCGAGACTATAGAGGTTATGTCTTCTTAGCTAGTTCCTACGTGAAATAACCAAATTTTTTTTTATTTGACAAACGATATTATCCACACTAAAGGAGTGAGGAAGTGGGCTAAGCCTTACAATGGACTAGCAATAATGTGGTTCAAATTCGCCTTTAGTGAGAATCGAACCTAAGACCTTTCACTTACAAGTAAAGAGGAATACCACTAGACCGTAGTAGTAAGTGGCACCAAAATTCTATTTTAAATAGCTAAATTTAAAAAAAAAAAATCTCTAAGACATACTATAAAAGAGTTATTATAGTAAAATGAAGGTAGTGCTATCCACACACACATTTTTATCTTTCACACACTTTAGCCATCAAATCGAATGAAGTGAATATGATCAATAGATAAAATTAATAGGGTGTATGAAAAGTAAAAATGGTATGTAGATAACATCACTCTAAAATATTAAAGAAATAATAAAACTGAAGGGTGAACCCTTGAGCAAGGAGAAAAGAAAAAGAAAAGGTTGGTTTTAGAAAATGAGTAGGTTGAGTTTGAATAGGTAATACTAAAATATTAAAAGTTTGCTTAAATAGAAAATGTTGTTAGAGCAAGTCCACCCCTAAAAGAATACGCTGGCACCCAGCCCATTTAATCCACTCAATGAACAGTGATAGACCCAATGAACAGTAATTGGCCAAAAGCATCTCCATCCTTAAAAACTGCGTTGGCGCAAAGTCTAAAAAATGCGATAAGATCTCCACCCCAACAAAATGCGCTGGCACCTAGCCGATTTAAAATATTATTAGTTTTTTTATAAAATAATAAATTATAAAATGTAGTTTTAATTTCGGATAAGATTTTTAACCAATCTTGTCACACCACGTGTCATGATCCGAAAGAACTATTTTGTTGATAGATGTCCTATAAGATTTTCAACCAATCCCGATGTGCCACGTGTCACTATCTGTTTACAATAATTTAGCCAAGATTTCGATAAGATTTTCAACCAATCTTGTCACACCACGTGTCATTATCCAAACATACTATTTGATGGATAGATTTCCGATAAGATTTTCAACCAATCCCAATGCACCACTATCTGTTTACAATAATTTATCCAAGATTTCGATAAGATTTTCAACCAATCTTGTCAAACCACGTGTCATTATCCAAACGTACTATTTGATGGATAGATTTCCAATAAGATTTTCAACCAATCCCAACGCACCACGTGTCACTATCTATTTACAATAATTTAGCCAAGATTTCGATAAGATTTTCAACTAATCACGTAGTGCCATGTGGCATTGTCCAAAACATCATCTTTTCCTTTTTTTGTCCATATAAACCTTACATCACACACCAAACTCAATCCTTCTTTTTTAGCTCGGAATCCTTCTTCATTGTTTTTAAATATTGAGTTCTTACAATGTCTTCGTTAAGGAGATTGTATGAGCAACAGAAAAAAGTGTTGGCACAACAAGAAGAATTGTTCATTCTCGAGGAAGGTCGAGATGAGGCTTTCCCAATGGAAGAGGATGAGGATGACGAACATAGAAGGCTTCAGGCTTCACATTCCCGTCATGTCATGGACGTTGTGGGTCAGATAGCCAAACCCAGACGTGCTGCAAACTTCGATAGAAAATGGGAAATACGAGGTAAAGATCTCTTAGAAGATTATTTTATTCCCAACAGCGTATTCCCTGATCATATTTTTAGACATCGTTTTAGAATGCAACGAAGTTTGTTCGACAAAATCATGAGTGCTATTTTCAACCATGATCCATACTTTGTGCAAAAAGATGATGCTTTTCATGTTCTAGGTCTTCTTCCTGAGCAAAAAATTACGGTTGCCTTGCGAATGCTTGCATATGGAGTATCTGCAGATCAAGTAGATGAGATTGTGAGGATAGGAAAAACAATTGTTCTGGAGTCCCTAATGCGGTTTTGCTATGCAATTGAAGCCCTCTACAACAATGAGTACCTCCGAAAACCCACGCCAAGGGACATGCGAAGTCTTCTGAGGAAGGGTGAGATGCGAGGCTTCCCTGGCATGATTGGAAGCATCAACTGCATGCACTGGACTTGGAAAAACTGTCCAAGTGTGTGGCAAGGAGCTTATGGCGAGAGAAAATAAGCCAAAAGTATCATTTTGGAAGTGGTGGCTTCATTTGATACATGGATTTGGCATGCTTTTTTTTAGTGTTTCAGGAGCTCAGAATCACCTAAATGTCCTTGACCAATCTCCAATGTTCGAAGAACTGCTGCAAGGAAAAGCGTCAGGATGTACATATTAGGTTAATGGCCATAAATACGACGGAGCATACTACCTTGTAGACGACATTTACTCAAGGTGGACAATGTTTGTCAAAACAATGCCACATCCATAGAGTGAAAAAGAAAAACACTTTGCAAAATGTCAAGAGGGGTGTAGGAAGGATGTGGAGCGTTGTTTTGGTATCCTGCAAGCTCATTGGGTGATTGTCAGGGCTGCTGCTAGAATGTTTGATGTCGAGGCTCTTCGATCCATCATGATGATGTGTATTATTCTCCACAACATGATTATGGAAGATAAGTATAATTATGATGTATTCGATGAATACGAGCTGGATACGATGAACAACTCAATGACACGTATCTACTATGCTCATGACTAGATTGAAGATCCCGTGCAACACGAACCGTTGGAATAGGATGGACATTATAATGAATTGATCGTTGATCGGTACACTTCAGTGCAAGAGCCATATTGGCACATAAGCCGCCAAAGTGACTTGATTGAGCACCAGTAGAGATTGTAACAAGGTGAAGATAATTAAAATGAGCTTGTGGTTGAAGAATAAAGTGTATTTTTTTAAGTTTATGTAATTTTATTTAGTGTGTTTTTTTTAAGTTTATTTGGTGAGGTTATGTAAGTTTATTTGGTGTTTTTTTTTTAAGTTTATTTGGTGAGTTTATGTAATCTTATTTGATGTGTTTAAATAAAGTACAAAAAATAAATTTGAAATGACATAAAGTTTTAAAAATAAATAAGAAATTACACAAAGTACTAATAATAAATAAGAAATTACACAAAGTACTAATAATAAATAAGAAATTACAAAAGTACTACCAATAAATAAGAAATTACATAAAGTACTAAAATAAAGACGAAATTACATAAAGTACTAAAAATTAAGAAGAAATTAAATAAAGTACTATAAATAAATACAAAATTATACAAAGTCTATGGAGCTAGTATGTGGTGCTAGGATCTTCGTTGCTAGGATCCGTGTAGCTAGAACCCCCTCGACTTGTTTCCGCATCTCTTGCATGCCTCCTTCGCACCACGCCTCTTTTTCCGACGTCTAAACATATTTTGAATTCGGAGATAGTTCTACTAGAGGCTTGTTCATAGTGTCACTATCTACTTGAGCCATCATTTCTTCTCTAAGCATCTCATTTTCTCAATTAAGTCATTCTCTAAGTATCTCGTTTTCTCAATTAAGTATTTCTCTTTGTCTCTCAGCTGCCGCATCACATCTCTCAATAGCTGCTAATATTGTTGTCATAGCAACAACTTTTTCCTCATCTCTAGCCGCTTCTCGCACCATGTTCAGTTCACCTTGGCAAGCAAGTTCATCCATATATTTAGTGTAGTCATTTTTGGAAGAACTACCTTTTTTCTTTGATGCCCTTTTACCTTGAGGCCTGAAGGACTGACGAGTCAGCTGGGTCTTCAGCACTTCTTCAGGCGTCCCTTCTGTCTCTTTACATGTGTCGCCTTCTTGTTCGGTCATGTCTGCTTCTGACAAACTGTGTAGACCCATGTTGGGCATGACAACTTCTGGACCAGTTGCCACAATTCTGTATCTGGGTAATCTTTGACAATTTGCCAACATTCCCATTTATTGAATGGTTTGTTGTGGTTCTTTGCATTGTAGAATGCTTGTGCTTGTAGTGTCTATAAATGTGAGATAAGACAATATTATAAAATGCTGGTGTAACACAAATAAATAAATTAAAATATTGATGCGGGTGGAATACATATAAATAAATAAAAGTATTGTCACATGATCCGCTAAACTTGTCCCACTACGCAGATTACCGGAAGCATGAGAGATAGCGTCTTTCCAACAAGTAAAGGATGCGTTGAGTTTTTTCCAACGACCTTGAAGACCTTGACTACTTCTGGCGCCTTTTCCATGTACATCGCAATACGCTTCCATAATTTTACTCCACATTTCTCGCTTATCCATCTCATTACCCGTAATCGGGTCATGAGTAGTGTGAACTTAGCATTCACACAACGTAACATCTTCGATGAGCTTCCACGTAGTCATTTTTTTCTCTCAAATATTATATGAAAGATTTGGTAGAAAGTGTTGAAAATATTGAAATGTGGTGTAAGGTGGAAGATGAGGGTTAGATATTTATAGAAAAAAAATTTTAATTTTTTCTGTATTTTTTAACAATTTTTAATAATTTTTTATTAATTTTAATTTAGTTAATTAATCTGGACCATTGGATTTGAAAAAGATTCAAATCCAACAGCCTATACGGTGAGACGTGGCCAATGGTCATAATTATGACCGTTGTGCCTTTTTTTTTGGGGGGGGGGAACGTGGACCGTTGATCTCTGGATTGGACGGTCCAAATCAAGCCACATCACAAGTCGTTGGATGTCAAATTTAAAATTTTTTGACCGTTGGTAATCCAACGATCCAGAAAACTAGCCGTTGGAAATCCAACGACCCAGAACCAAACACATGGCCTCCCCATCAAAGCCCTTAGTGCGCCTGCGCTGGCGGGCCACCCCATATTTTCTTGTCGGGATGTGCGACCACGCGCGCATGCAAAACATCAGAGCCCTTAATGTGCCTGCGCTGGCGAGCCACCCCACATTTTCTTGTCGGGACGTGCGACATCACGTTGGCGTCCATATGATGTCAATCTGGCCATCCCATAGCTCAGTCCATTTTGGGCTGGCTTGGATACCAGCTTGGGCTGGGTGCCGTCCTATCTACTGGGTTAGAGGGGATTGGCTGAGTGTCGAGCCATTAATGGTGTTGGGTGTCGGCCTAAAAGTCCCCGATGGAGTTGTTCTTAGAAACAAAAAGTTAAATTGAATAGTTATAACAATTTTTTATACTGTTCATTTGCTAGTTTAACAAAAATTTAAAATTTCTCTTATAGAGGCTCTAACACCAAAATACATAACTAACCAAAGAGTGGCATGCATTATACATAAAGTGACGATATGAGGAAGTGGTTTGACATTAGATTTTGTGCATGAGTGAATTGTGCCTTGTATATTTGGGGATAAAAACGTTCTTAATTTGTGGAAAATTCTTCATATTATAGAATAAATGAAAAATGAACGACTAAAATTTATACTTAAAAACTTAATTGTTGTGAATTAAACCTTATAGTTAGACATTTATAGTATTGAATGCTGTTGCGAGTTATATATTAGTTAAAGTGTAAATAGTAGTTTATTGTCCCACATTGGTGAAGTACATATATAATACCAATTGTAACTCCTATATATACTCCACTTTGGAGATTAATGAATATATAAGAAATTCCCAAATATTGTCATATATATTTTTGGTATTTACCATGTTTAGTTTAATATTGGTATTTACCATATTTAGTTTAATATGGCATCATGGCAGTTCGCTCTTGGTGACCTGTGTGCTTTAATTTTGTGCCCACGTTTTTCGTGATTTCCTTCGTTGAAAAAAAAAAGTGAATAGTGTCGCGCTACAATATAGCGCTTTGCTAAAGTGCGTGAACAATGGTTTGCTTTGTGAACATTACGTGAACAGTGATTGCTATAGTGCCTTGAATAGTGCTCTGCTACAGTGCCGTGAACATTGATCGCTACAATGTTCTGGTAAATTATTTTATTCCGCTGCGTATCTTTTGTCCCTTTATTGTTCGTGATTTTGTTCAATGGCTCAATATAATCATAGTGTTGTTATGCATCTTGGTGGAACAAATAAATGGATAATTGATATTGGGACCACTGATCATGTGACTAGTGGCCCTAGAGTGTTTGATGAGTTATGTGACTATGTTCGTGATCCGTATATTACTAGTGCAAATGGAGCACATTCCCCTGTGAAAGGTGAAGGCACTATCTCTCTGACTCCAACCTTATCACTGGTCCATGCTTTACTTATTTCTGATGTTAAGTGCAATCTTTTGTCGGTAGGAAAACTTCTTGATACCTTATATTGTTCTACTCACTTCTACCCTACGTATTGTTATTTTCAAGACATTCAAACTCAAAAGATAATTGGTTGTGGTAAAAGAATAAGGGGTTTGTACATCTTGACTATGGATGATACTATTGTTTCCGGTTCAAATAATCATCAAGTTTTAAGTGCTAAAGTGGATGACAAACATCAAATTTGGTTGTGGCATCGACGATTGGGACATCCATCATTCAGTTATATGAAGCATCTATTTCCTTCTTTGTTTCGCACTTGTAGTGATTCAGAGTTCAAGTGTGAAACATGTGTCATGGCTAAGAGTCATCATGCTTCCTTTCCCGTAAGTGATTCTAAAGCTACTTTGCCATTTGATTTGATACATTCTGATGTGTGGGGTCCGGCGAAAATTACTTCTAATGGATTCAGTTGGTTTGTTACTTTTATTGATGATTGTACTCGGTTAACTTGGGTGTTCTTGATGAAGAATAAGAGTGATGTTCTGTTACTTCTTCAAGAATTTTGTACAATGGTGTCTACTCAGTTTCAGATCAAAGTTAAGGTCTTCAGGTCTGATAACGGAGGAGAATATGTGAATCACACTTTGGCATGTTTTTTTCATGATCATGGTATTATTCACCAGACGACTACTCCGTTTACACCGCAACAAAATGGTGTGTCCGAATGGAAGAATCGTCAAATAATAGAGGTTCCTTGCTCCTTGATGTTGGATAAATGTGTTCCTAATCATTTATGGGGTCATATTGTTTTGGCTGCTATGCATTTGATCAATCGTGTTCCAAGTAGGGTTCTTGATTTTCAGACATCGTTTGATGTGCTACAAAAACATGTTTCTCTTGTTTCTATATCAAACCTTCTTCCGAAAATGTTTGGGTGTATTACGTATGTGCATGTGTACTCTCATCAGCGGAGTAAACTTGATGCATGTGCTCTCTGGTGTGTCTTTATTGGGTATGCTAACAATCAAAAAGGCTATAAGTGTTATCATCCTCCGACTCAAAAAACTTATATTACCATGGATGTCACCTTTCATGAGGAAGTTTCGTATTTTGTAAAGCCCTCTTCCGACTCTCCACTTCAGGGGAAGAGGAAGAGTGAAGTGTAGATTCGAAGAGATGGTATGGATGATGTGTTACAGGCAAAGTTGGAAACAAAACCTATTATGTTGCGTAATACTGATCAATCAGCTACAGATAGTGATCGATCACCTGTCATTCCCGGAACTATTTCTACTGACGACAGATCAGATGTGCCCAGCGAGTTGCCTGTTAATATGTCTGGTGCATTACCTTCTGATGATCGGTTGCCTGCTGCTGATATGTCTAACGAGTTGCCTGATGATGGTTCGTCCAGTGATGATTCTTCTAACAATTTGGTACAAGATGGTGACATACATGAGGTAAATTCTGACCATTCTTTTACTTATCAGTTGCCTGCACGAGCTAATCGTGGAAAACCTAAAGTACAATATGAGCCTGATATGCATGCCAAAGCCAAATATCCTATCTACAATTATGTGTCTACTCATCGTTTGTTCAAACCATATGCATTTTACATATGTCAGCTATCTAGTGTATCAATTCCAACAAAATTGCAAGATGCTTTGTCTGACCCTGAGTGGGTTAATGCCATGAAAGTTGAGATGGAAGCTTTGGAAAAGAATTCTACTTGGGATTTGGTTCCTTTACCAAACGGGAAGAAAGTCGCTGGATGTAGATGGGTGTTTACTATTAAGCACAAAGAAGATGGTTCTATTGACCGGTATAAAGCCAGATTAGTTGCTAAGGGTTATACTTAAACCTATGGGTGGACTATCAGGAGACTTTTGCTCATGTTGCCAAACTTAATATTGTGTGTGTTCTTCTGTCCTTAGCAGCAAACCAGGATTGGCCTCTGTTGCAGTTTGATGTTAAGAATGTTTTCCTTCATGGTGATCTTAAGGAGGAAGTTTATATGGATCTCCCACATGGTATTGGAACATCTCCTAGAAAAGGTGTTGTATGCAGGTTACGGAAGGCCTTGTATGGTTTGAAACAATCTCCTAGAGCGTGGTTTGGGAGGTTTACAAGTTCAATGAAGAAGTTTGGGTATATCCAAAGTCATTCAGATCATATTTTATTTCTAAAGCAACAAAATGGTAAACTAACTGCGTTGATTATTTATGTTGATGACATGATAGTGACTGGTGATGATCATAAGGAGATACAACGCCTTCAAAAGTACCTAGCTACTGAATTTGAGATGAAAGAATTGGGTGAATTGAAGTATTTTCTTGGAATCAAGGTTGCACGATCCAAGCATGGTATTTTTCTGTCTCAACGAAAGTATATTCTTGATTTATTAGCTGAAACAGTGTGTTAAATCACAAACCTGTTGATACTCCGATTGAGCAGAATCATCGTCTGGGCTTATTTCCAGATCAAGTTCCTACTCATAAGGAACGATATCAGAGGCTTGTGGGGAGATTAATTTATTTGTCTCACACTCGCCCTGACATTGCTTATGCAGTTAGTGTGGTAAGTCAGTTTATGCATTCACCTAGTGAAGCTCATATGGATGCAGTAACCCGTATTTTAAGGTACTTGAAGTTGGCTCCTGGCAGAGGCCTGGTTTTCTCCAAGAATGGTCATTTGAATGTCAAATGGTATACAGATGCAGATTGGGCAGGTTCTATCACTGATCAGCGATCTACATCTGGATACTTTACGTTTGTGGGTGGTAATTTTGTTACTTGGAGAAGTAAGAAACAAAAAGTGGTGGCTAAGTCAAGTGCAGAAGCTGAGTTTCGTGGTATGTCTCATGGTGTATGTGAGTTGTTGTGGTTAAAAAAATTGTTGAGAGATCTTGGGTTTACACCCAAAGATGCTATGAAACTTCATTGTGATAACAAGGCTGCTATTGAGATTGCTCATAATCCAGTGCAACATGATCGAATAAAACATGTGGAGATTGATCGACATTTCATTAAGGAAAAATTGGATGCTGGAATTATAATGTTTCCGTTTGTGGGATATGAAGATCAACTTTCTAATGTTCTTACTAAGGTTGTGTCTAATAGTGTGTTTTCCAACTCGCTTGATAAGTTGGGCATGCGTGACATATTTGCACCAACTTGAGGGGGAGTGTTGCGAGTTATATATTAGTTAAAGTGTAAATAGTAGTTTATTGTACCACATTGGTGAAGTACATATGTAATATCAATTGTAACTCCTATATATACTACATTTTGGAGATTAATGAATATATAAGAAATTTCCAAATATTGTCATATATATTTTTGATATTTACCATATTTAGTTTAATATTGGTATTTACCCAAATATTGTCCTTTAATTTGTGCATGTTTGGATGTGGTGTATACAGTTGTGACAAATATGCATGGTTTATTTATTCATTTTTTATTGCTGAAATTTGCATGCATGTCGTGTGCCTTCTTAATTACGCTTCTCTAGATTCCTTATATCATCTACTATATAATAAGTATATAAAACTTAGAAGTACTTTTCTCTTAACTTTTAGTGGATTTTAGGAACTTCACTTTAGGTTTCCAGGATTGTAATAGCTAATAAAGATTGATGAACGAGGATCTTCTTCGTGTCATATTTGTGAGGATTTCAAAAAAAATTTAATCGTGTTCGTTTATTATATATTGTGCAATTAATTTTTGTCAAGTACTATTTATGTTTAAGTTTGAATAAAATAATTTTTAAACATACGATATACGATAAATGAATACGATTAGAAAATTCCGAGAATCCTCACAAAAAAAATCCAGAGAAAATTCTCATTCAAGATTGATATCTATCTAGTCCTATCGTGCTTTCTTTATGCTTTGCAGTTCACAAAGAACACAGTACAAGAAATTTTGTGGCCATCATAAGAATATCTTGTCATTTCTTAAGCTGCATGATTTGCTTCGAGATTAATTACCATCGACGGACTCACCTGAATTCTTCCCAATAGGATTTTCTTTAGGGGTGTGCAATCCACACACCCTATTTTACTTCTCACACACCCCTTGATAATTTATGTCCGTTGATCTTCTTCAATTCATTCAATCCGACGGTCGAAAATTAAAAAGTTGTGTGAGAAGTAAAATAGGGTGTGTGGATATCACACCCCTTTTCTTTATGAAGATCTCGATGATTTGTGAATCGTGATCGTTTATTATGTATTGTGCGGTCAGTTTTCGTTAAGTACTGTTTGTGTCTAATTTTAAATGATTTATGATCGTACGATGTAAGATAAACGAACAAGATTCACGAATTTTTTAGATCCTCACAAAGAGAATTTGGAAAGGATCCGCATTCGGATTCTTCACCAAATATAAGAAGTTGAGAATGTTATTCCCACTCCAATTGAAGGAAAAGGATACTCCCTGGATCCTTTTCCTCAGGATCCAAGGGATCCCCGTGATTATGATTGTTCATCGTATATCTTGTAGTTAGTTTTTGTATATATTATTTATATTTAATTTAAAATTTAAAATAATTTTTTACTGTATAATATACGATAAATGGTCATGATCATAAAATCTCCCGAATTCCCAGAAAAGGATTTGGCGAGGATCCTTTTCCCCACTTGTAGCCTTAGAGCATCTGGAAGGCCTAGGAGATTTAAGACTTGCATCATATATTTGAGTTTGGATCAAAGGCCGCAAAACATCTTTAATGTATTGGAGGCTCATAACATATTTGAATTTTCGGTGAGATATAAATTTGAGTTTTAATATGATATTTAAATTTATAATGCAGTCATGTCACAGAAAAAAAGTATCACTCAACTAAAAAATTTAAGTTTTTTGTTTTAAGTCTAACTATTTCAGTGCACATATCCAAATTGTGTGTATTTTCTTTTAATACGAAAACTCAAATCTTAATAGTAAAATATAACAACATAATGTCTTTGCGAACAAGAAATATGCAAAGCAATACAGACATTAATCCTTTTTAACTATCATAAAACAAATAAAACAAAATAAAAATATTCACTCCAACTCTCTCATCTTTTCTTTTTTTGTTGAAAGAGAAGTTCCCTGTGTTTGAATAAGAATTCATGAGAAATTAGGGTAGGCCATTGACCTTTAATCCAAGCCTAAAAATTGTAATGTAGCACGATATTCAATGAAAATGTATTGTTCGATAAGAGTCGCAGGCAAATAAAAAGATAAGAGTCATAGACGATATATAACAAATATATACATATATACACACACACAATATGATAGGTTCATCTGCAATTTGATCAAATAACAAGTTCTACAGAAAGGATAGGAAGCAACTAAATGAACCAAGAAAATATTAACCAACTGTTACATATTTTACGGTAGTTTATATCTGGTAAAAGAATACATTAGTTCATGATTTCACAAATGTGACGCATAAAACGACGTCAGAGCCATTTTCATGATTCACTCTTGCAAATCCAAGGGAGAGAAACGCAATTGGAGGCGTCGTACGCGCTCGATACCCCAACAAAGAGGCGGGAATTAAGGAAGAACCGTACACGTGTATGGTGAGATGTGTCACATCCACGAGGGAAGGTAGGCTGGCTATGGTGATGAGAGAGGGTCCGCCCTTGTCACCTTTGATGTGTGGGGCCGTGTGGCGGTGCGACAGAAGCCTATGAGCTAGGGCTACATCTCTCTGCTTGTTCACTGAGAGAGAGAGAGTATGGCAAGTTGTAGAAACGGCAATCATTTGATGTGTGCTTTGCAGTGTTTGTTCTCTAGTCCCCATGGAGATTATGTCCGATGCTGATCAGCTTTTGGTCATTCCTTCTTAACACTCTGCAACCCCAGCACCATACCTACCATGTTTATATTCTTCCAGTTCTGCAATCGGGTCATTGCTAAGGTCATCTCCAACCGAAGGCTAGTTAGATGGTTCGCTTTAACCCGTTAGTTTTTCAAGATATTAATATTTTAATGAACAATATAGGGTCATATTTGACTCCATCTCCAATTGAGGGTCAAATGGTCATATGGCTCGTTTTAGCCCTGTCACAAAAAACCGTCTCCAACCAAGGATCAAAGGGCCATAGGGTCAAACATAATTTATTATTTAAAAACCACAACTTAAATTCAAATCCAACGACTAAGTGACGTCAGCTAGCCGTTGATATCTGACGTCAACTAGCCGTTGGATTTGAATTTTTTTTTTTTTTTTTTTTGCCTATAAATAGGGTGGATATTGGGTTATAATTCAAACAACTTTGAATTCAATCTTTTTCAATTCAAGTTTGCAATGAATTCCAACTGGGGGTCCTCATCCAATTCCAAATTGGAAGAAAAATTGGTGCAAATGAGACGAGAAGATGAGGAGTCTGATGAAGAAGTTCAAGTAAGGCGCAAACAAAACAGAGAAGCAGTCATGGCTGTGACCATGGTGTGTCAGCCAAATGAGGAACAACCTCAATGGGATGGCTCTGTTGCTGGTCACTCTTACAAACCACGAAACAGAGCGATGATGCATGTCAATCTAATGAACAACTACTTCAACCCCAACTCGGTGTACACAGAAGAGGATTTCAGACGTCACTTCCAGATGAGGCATCATGTCGTCGAGCATTTACCTCGTGATGTTCAGCAGGTCAATTCATACTTTCGATAGAAGCGAGACAAAGCAGGTCGCCCTGGTTTCTCACCTCATCAGAAGGTTATTGTTGGACTCTGAATGATGACCTATGGCTTCCTAGCTGATTCGATGGATGAAACCCATGGTATGTCTGAGTCTACATGCTTTGATACTCTTGAACAATTCTGTGACACAATTGTTCAGGTTTACAAAAACAAGTACCTCTGCGAGCCAAATCAAGAAGATTTGAATCGACTCCTTCGCAAAGCTGAAAACCGTGGGTTCCTAGGCATGATAGGGTCATTAGACTGCATGCATTGGGATAGGAAGAATTGTCCCACCGGATGGCAAGGGGGCTTCTGTGGAAGGTCGAGAAAGCCAACTGTTGTGTTAGAGGTGGTTGCCTCATATGACACATGGATCTGACATGCTTTCTTTGAAGTCCTTAGATCCCAAAATGACATTATAGTTCTTGGGCGTTCACCCCTCTTCAATCACCTAACGAAAGGTAAAGCACCTCAACTTAACTACTACGTTAACGGTCGTCAATACAATATAGGGTATTACTTGGCAGATGGCATCTACCCAAAGCGGGCGACACTTGTCCAAGCAATTCCAAACCCTAGGAGTGATGCGGAAAAATTGTTTACCTTAAACCAAGAGGCATACTAGAAAGATGTTGAGAAAGCTTTCGGAATTCTACAAGCATGGTGGAAGATCATCAGCAAACCGGCAAGAGAGTGGAGTTGAGAAAATTTGGACTCCATCATGATGTCTTGTATCATATTAAACAATATGATAACGAAGGATGAGTGGGATGGGTATATTGATGGAGAGTCAAATAATGACCAAGAAGATCCAAATAGGTCAAGAAGGGCTCGTGCAAAAATATATGATGGGCATAATTTGCCTTTTAATTCAAGAACTAGTAGTATCTCTATAAATGAGTGCATGAGGCGCTATAGAATGATATTTTCCCGTGCCACAAACAAGTACCTACAATAGGATCTTATTGCACATCTTTGGGTCAAAAATAGTATGGAGTAGGCGTTTAAGTTTTATGTTGTTAAATGTTTTTAAAAATGTTGTTTAAGTTTTATGTTGTTAAATGTTTTTTTTTAGGTTGTATAATTTTTATGCTGGTTAATGTTATTTAATGTTATTTAATGTTGTTTCATATTGTATAATGTTGTTTCATGTTACTTAATTTAATTTAATGTTGTAAAATGGCTTAGGAAGTTATAGGAAAAAAAGAATATTTAAAAAATATATGAACCAAATTTTGTAAAATAGAAGTTATAGGAAAAATATATATAATTTAGAAAGGGAAGTGTTATTGGCACTTCAAAAATCTCATTCTACACTCCTCACAACTGTATTTTTCTTTCTAAATATAGAAAGTTTGGAGTGTAGAATGAGAATTTTGGAGTGCCAATAACAATTCCCTTTAGAAAAAATATAAAACAAGTTTTGTAAAATAGAAGTTATAGGAAGTTATAGAAAAATATAGAAGTTATAGGAAAACAATTGTGTAAAAATAAATAAATAAATAAATAAAGTTGTAAAAAAATAATTAAAAAATAATGGCTAGCTAACGTCAGCTAGTCGTTATATTTGAAATTTGGCCTAAAATTCATGTCGGATATATTCGACAGGAATATATTTATAAAATATATTCCTATCAGTTATATTCGACAGGAATGCTAGAATTTCTGGCCCAGCCCAAGGCTAGGTGGCTGGTTGGATTGGGCCAGCCGGTTGGCCCTTTGGCCCTTTCAGATTCCGTGGGGCCCACGAACTCTCTGGCCTAGCCCTTGGTTGGAGACGGTTTTCAGGCTATTTTTGGCCCTTTGGCACTCTAGACCCTTCGGTTGGAGATGGCCTAAACTGTTTTCTCATTCAATACAAATCATATTGAAGATTAGAGGATGTGGAGCATTTTCTCGTATTAGAAAGAAACTTTGCAACAACTTATTTATTGTGAAAGTTTGAGATATATTAAGTACAATAAGACATTAGGATCACAAATTTAAAAAATTAAATTACAATAAATTAATTTCAATTAACTTATAAGTAAGAGTTGACACATGAATAAAAATATCTTGTACTGTCTCAAAATATATTTTCTTGCTATGAGTTTAGCACATAATAGAACGCTTATTGTGATAGCAGAGACACTTTTATGTATATAGTTATTACAGTTTCTCTAAAATTGCTTATTATAGTTAATAGAAAATACACCAAATCACTAGTAAACCAAAATGTTATCTCATCAAGGTATGTACAACAAATCTTATTAAATAAGGGTTACTATGAGAATCAAATAACTTGGAGATCAAGTTACTTGACCTTCTGTTAACATATGGTCCTTTTAGACTCTTAAAATAATGAGTAATACTATGGAGACTAAATTTATAAACAAAATTTCGGAAACTAAAGGACATGGACTAATAGAAGTTGATGATTGGTTTATTACTTAAACATTGATAAACATGCTCATTTCTATTAGTGACACATCATTTAGTTTGCAAATTTAGTCTTCCTAGCACTACCCTAAAATTGTTGGAGAACAATTTAGAAAATAAATAAAATAACATAAATTGAAATACTAATTCTTTATTAAAGAAATATACTTGCAATACATAATGATATAGTAGGAATTAAATTGATACTAACTTGATTTTGTCACAGATAGAGACTAGCCCAAAAGTTATGTCCTTCAGACAGTATTTCCGTCCCACTTTTATGCTTGTGGTTCTACAACGTCTACTCGACCAGGATACAACTATCTAATTCTACAACCCGCACTGGATTATAGAATTCTGGCGAATTGCTTTGTGTGTTTACTCACTTTAAGGTTTTGTATGGGAGAGATGGGAAAGAGAAAATATGATCTACGATGGAACTGAGACTCCAATTATATAGGTTCTTTCATACCTCTTCAAATACCTTTTGGATGTATCTGAAGCTACACAACTCTTTCCAAAGAGTTATGTCTATTAAAACGTTTTTAATTAATTTTAATTAAAACCTTAATTCGAAATTAAAATTAATGATCTGATTAATTTTAATTCTTAGGTCCCAAGTGCCCCAATGCCCAAGGTGCCACAGCCCGTCCCGAAATGAATTATCGATGGCATGGAAATTACTGAATTACCCTTGGACGTTGAGATATAATCAAGTTATATGGTGGTGTGGTCTAAGTTTAAATTTATTTGGTCAGATTCTAAATTCTCCTAAGTTTTGGAAGAAGTGTTTCTTTGGTTTTGGTTGATGACCCACGTGGAACACACATACACACAAACTCTCTTTCTCTCCCATGCCTTCTCTGTCTCCTCCCTCTCGGATTTTGCAGAAAATCCGTACAAACGTACGGATGAACCTCAGACCAACCCATTTCTGCATAGATCGAGCTCGTGATTAGTACCATCACTTTCATCTCGTCATCACGAACTCAACCATACCATTTTTAGGACTTGGAGGCTTCGGAAAACCTGTGAAAAACCCTACCCCGAAATTGGCATTGTTCATGCACTTTCAAACGAATAGTTTTTAGAGGATTTTAAGCTCACATGGAGCTTTAGAAGGTCTTCACGAAGCTCGAGATATCTCATTGGGTAGTTTTGGACTTCGAGATTGTGAGTTTCAAGTTTGGCCAATTTTTCTCAAATTTGTCCGATTAGATTCCGTGATCTTTGGGGCTAAAAACAGGTAAGGAAATGTTCTACAAGTTAAGAGCTTCAATTTGGTACTGGTTTCATGAAATTTGGATGAAAAATGAGTGAGATATCAAGCTTTAAATAACTTTCCAATTTTCGACGACGGCGACGGCACCAGAGGAGCGCTGGAGAAGATAGAAGAATATTTCGTTAAATTAACGGAATATTCCTAACGGAAGCTAACGGCGTCAGGTTAGTTTTGACGGAATATACTTGCTTTTGGACGGAACATTCCTGACGGCGTTAACTGCCGCCGTCAGTGTGCCAAGCACGTGCCTGCGTGTGGGCAGCACGTGGGTGGTCGGAAAATTTTTCAAAAAATATAGGGATGTTCGTGAGTTGTGTAGATCACGTTGGTATATTTAAACACCCCATTTGAGCATTGTATGAGAAATTATTAGCTAGTATTGGTTATGTGCTTTAAATTAACGTTTTTATAGTTGTTTCGCATATAAGGGAGACATATCCCGAAGACGAATGCAGTCAAGGGCAACTAGGGGGCTACAACCCTTCGACATACCAGTGAGTGGGCTTTTGGTTTTAAGTATATACGTATATGCTTGATATTTTTCCCAGAAAATGCATTTAAATGAGTTATGCTTTGAAAATGCCATGCCTATTGATTTATGCTTAAACCATGAGTTAGAATTGTATGCATAAATGTGATTTGGTGATGTGGGCACTCAGGTAAGTTCTAGGGGAGTTTATGAGTTGTGAATGTGTATTGAATGGTTGTGATTAATTGAGAAACATTGAGCTCATAAACCTGCACCCCGGTGTTAGTGATTAGCCAAAGATATGGTACATGCCTGTTTATAATGTCACCTCCCGCACCATATGCTCACATTGGATCCAATTTAGGTGCACAGTCATGTCGTATAGACCATCATAGGTGGTTCCAACTCGTAGGTGACTAATGATTTATCGCCCAACTATCATGAGAGCGTAGTATTGAGCATAATTATATTACACCAGTCTTGTCATACAAACCTTTTTGTGGTTCCGACTTGTGTGCAGTGTAGTGCCGTATAGGTCATTGTAGTGACTCCGGCTAGATTGACTAATGAGCTATGAATTCAGTCATACAGACTTCTACAGAGGTTCCGGCTAATATGTTATTTTCCATGAATTTATTCTCACCTGAATTACTTATTATATTTTATGTTTTGGCATGGCATACTTATGAATATGGTTATGTGAAGCATGATTTGAATTGAAATATACATATATATATTTATGCATATGTTTATATTCTATTTCTGGGAAAATTATACATGTTTTACGACGAGGGGTTAAAGCATTTTAATGATGAAATGGTTTTGAAAAACATTTGTTTTTGCCCACTCACATTTTATGTTTTGCGCCCCTCCAGGTTTTAGGTAGACTTGCTGTTGGTGGCTTTGAGAATCTCGGCGGTTCTGACAGAATAAAATATTTGTAGGACGTCTTCTAGTACTGTATAATTAGTACTTGTCCTACTGGACTGCACCTAGACTTTCTATGCCTGATTAGGAGTATTTACACTTGTATCTCATTCCTAACACCTCATGTTTATTAATGCACATTAATAGCTTTCGGTTTTTATTTATTCGTATATCTCTTATCTTGATTGCTTTCGCACTGTGCACATGGCTACATCACCCTCACGTGACGGCCAGCACGCCTCAATCTTGGTCGGGGTGTGTCACAAGGCCCTTGTCTTGATTAATTAAAACTAATATTATATTAATATTATGGTATGATTATCACAAGCCTAATCCACAAAATTAGTGGCACAAACCTCAATTCTCATTCCAAATGATCCAACACCTAATCACTAATAAAGGTGACTAATCTAATATAAGGACATCTAGTTCCCTAGAGTTCCCCGATGTGGGACTAAAGGAGCTCAAAACTCCAACAAAAATAATATAATTGTAAGTTGGACTCATCAAGATGGGCTAGAGAAGGCCCATAAGAGGAAAGGAAGATTAAAGTATTGGGCTTTCGAGCTAGCCCAATAAGAAGGGATCTCAACTGCTGCATACGACCGCTCACCGGTTTGGGGTTACTATCGACAAAGATGATGAGCACTTGTTTAGAAAGTACTTTCCAACTGCTCGAAGCAAGTTTGCAAATTGACAACTTTAGCATGAAGTCCTAAAAATAGGCTTACTTAAACATCAACTCCAGACCACGTGACGGTCATCGGTGAAGGCAGAAGCCTATGAAGGGACATAAAGGTTGTTAGACAAGGTGCTCAGGTCAGTGTTCCCTTAGCCCTGTAGGGTCGGTAAGGAGGTTGGTGCATGTTGGCCTAAAAAACCTTGTAGATGACTTTGAACAAAAATTACTTCATCTCCATGCGTCAACTGAGTAATGGAATGAGTAGCCAACAAGGCAAGGCTACACATCTAGTTCATCTAATGTTAAAGTGGTGAAGTACTTGAGAGCCGAAGACTTGTGGCTCATTGGAGGCCTATAAAAGAGGGACGATACCTCTTATAAGAGGTCGGACCAAGAAACAAAGAAAGAAAAATAGTACATCATTATCCAGCACTTCTTATAATTTATATAAAGTACATATACAGAGAACTACTATCGATGTACCCTAGTTTTGAGAGTGAACCACTTAAACCTTGTTGTATATTTTAAGGGAAATTAACAGAAATGGGTCATTTCCTTAATCTTGGGACCAAAATAAGATTTTTGGGATATGCACAGAATATGCACACGACATGCATAACAATATGACAGAAATAAGATTTTTATAAAACTTAAAATGACCGAATTGCCTTATATAGGTTATTGCAAAGAGTCATTCAACATTTTCTCCTTTCTTCTTCGAAAACCTCTCTCGCCTCCCTTACCTTCTTCTTTCAGCATTGTTTTCGAATGCCTCTTCCACCACCAATGGCCAAATGGGTTCCCTTAGATTTGTGTAAAGATTCAATATTTGACAGCGATGAAAAACAAACAAACCCCAAAAAAATTTAACCTTTCAGCGACCAGACCTCCTTAAACGAAGCAAAAGGTAAAAAAGCACAAGCTTTCCTTCAAAGGTAAAAAACCATGAAATGGGTAGCTCTAGAGTTGGCCACGAGGGATGGGGTTGAACGCGTCGGGGGTGGCGGAGGCCCAGGTGATGCTGTCGTCGAAGCCTATATGGGTGTTGCGTCTCCTTTCTTCCACTTTGCCTTTGTCTTCTTCTCATGTTGCTCTGGTTCTCTCCAATTCGGTTATTTCATTACGTGGATACACATAGAGAAGCAACAAGATTGAGAACCGAATTATTGTGTTTGAATGGAATTATAATATTGGAAACGTAAAAGCATGTACCTGCAAGGAAGAAAGATGATTAAGATGGAAGACTTGAAGTCAGAGGTGGTGCAAGAGAAGGAGGAGGATCATTAATTAGAAGTCTTAAAGTAAAAAGAATCAAATTAAATGGGTTAAACTGGCAAAACCCGGAGAGAAAAATTTCTGGAACAAAATGTATAATTGTCAAAGAAAAAGAAGGGAAAGAGGTAATGCAAACGGTTCTGCTGCTTACGAAGCTCTGAATGTCGTGTGTGTCAAGCCTTCTTAGTGAAGGTTGTGTTTCAACAGGTGTCCAATTTTTGTTCTATGATTTAAGTTGTGTATTTCTGTGTTTTATTTCCCTGTCAAATTAACGTCTTTTAATTATGTTTATTAGGCTTGCAACAAGGTCCTTTCGTTCTTCCCCTCCAATTTGTTGACTTCTCATTATATATGTCATTATTAGATTCTTAACTATCTGATCATGTGTGTTCATGTGCCCTAAATGGGGAGGTTATGTGCACCGTTTCTTGACAATACTTACATGCTGATAATTCTTTTCAATCTATAATTTGAACACCTGAAATAGCTGCTACAGTTCTACTTGTACAAAGCTAAAGAAAATATTGCCAGCGATTCACATAACTTCATAAGTTTTATTTGGTTTCACTTC
Source organism: Malus sylvestris (assembly GCF_916048215.2). NCBI lineage: Eukaryota > Viridiplantae > Streptophyta > Magnoliopsida > Rosales > Rosaceae > Malus > Malus sylvestris. Next base: position 44,351,849 of record NC_062274.1, read on the forward strand.
GGTTTCCCATGCAGATATGTGTTCATCTTGAGTAAATTGTTTTTTTTTTCTAAATCATAAACCCCTCTCACATCGTCTTTTTTTTTTTTTTTTGTGCTTCTTCTTCCACCTTCCAATTTGGTGCTTCGTCATGGGGAAACAATGCATTAGGAACAACAAAATACTACAATTTGCAGGTGCAGCCACCGAGTCCCCTCTCACATCGTACTAATTGGTCTCTTGATAAACTCCTTTTATTAGGGTTTTACAGTTCAGACCAGCAGGTGCAGCCACTGAGTCCCGACCACAATGCCGATCTAGTTGTAACCACAGCTCCAACAAAGGAATTTTGGGAGTGGCTGGGTGGGTGTTAGTTTATATTATGTGGATTTTTGGTCGAATTCAGTAATTGGCTCACTTTTTGCCTTTAATATCCAAGAATGAATTCATGTACTCTTCCATTTCTTACGGTCTATTTACTGATTAAGTCACATAAATATAGTTGTATGGTTAAGTGCCATGCTTATTACATCAAATATGATGTTCAAGTTTCTTATACCATCAAACTTGCATATGCTTACCTTGAGCCTCTCATGGGCTTCCTTAATAATCTTTTCATTCTTTTGCCTTATTTTATCTATAGCCAATCTTTTCTAAAATGTCACTTCACCGTTTTATCGAAAAGAAAATGGATCCACCTTAAAACAAATGGGTGAGCCATCGTACAAATGGGTGAATTGTGCAGGTAGTTTCCCTCATTTTTTACCCTTAATCTTTCGGTATATTTCTTAAAAAATGGATCCTCTTTTTGTTTTTTTCTTTCCAATTTTTTTTATTTGCATTAGATTGTTTGGCCTATTGCTCTTTTATGAGAATCAACTCTTCAATTGTTAATATGTGATTATGCTTGGCATTCGTTGGTAACATTCTTGAATTTGTTAATTGTTAATTTTTCTTCTTTCTTCTCCTAATTTTAAAGCAAACGTAGAGGTTTGTCATTGTAAAACAAAGCTTCATGTGCAACAATGCAATTACATTTTATTAATGGGACAACTGCATGCAATTAGAAAGTCTGATTGAGATAGGCAATTTGGAAGCAGGAAATCGAGGACCTGTTTGACTAATCCATACTAAGCTTGGTTTCCAATTTTAGAGATATCCGAATCATCAATTTTATTTTTCAAGAGTCCGTGTTGTTTTCAGGTTTACGGGAATTCAGTTGTACGTCCATCTGAGTAGGGCAACCCCACAGTGATGAATTTTATTTATCACGACTTTAATCATGCACTTCAGTTCAGTTTCTTTTCCAATCGTATCTTTTTGTTGTTTTATTTCACTCTTTGATTTTACATTTCAATTACATATTTGTCTCCATCCTTTTATCATTACTCTTTGGTTGATTACATCCATCAATTGGCCGCTGATGTTTCACTTTTTTTTTTTGTGAAAATGTTGTACAAGTTGATGTAAATGCTACTGAAACCCTTTGAATAAGTCCAATATGACTTTATTTCTGTGTGCAAATATTTATCCTTAATGTGTTCCGTTGACTAGGTTTGAACTGTAAATTTACAGATTAACAGGAGCCGGTCAAGCTTAACTTTAAGATTTGATGATTAAAATTTTCAGTTGGGAAGTCGGGGGAGTATTTACTTCATAAGATGAAATCAGAGAGGATTGTCAAAGAAATGTTTCCCTTGCATGGTATGCTTACAAATTTTGACTAAGTTTATATTTCTGTTGAACACTATATTAATATGATGTTTTCTTGATAGATGAAATAAAAAGGAAGAAGCTCCTGCACTCATGGGCACTACACTGGTAGGACTTCACAAACCAGCCGATAGTTCATATTAACAGAACCAAGTCTTTTCTCATATATATGTTCTACAAAACACTAGCTTCCTTCGGTTCTGTGAAGTGATACTTTTCTTCTATTTTTCTTTCTATTTCTATGCACAAATACATATCTATCAACTATCCTACACATATCAGAATAATTGCCGTAAATGTCCAGTATTAAAATAAACTATTATCCATAGTGCAAATATAGGGTTATAGGATTGTCTTTATCGCTACCTCCTTCCGCATCCTATAACATCTCTTCCATTTTTTTTTCACGCCAAAATTCCTCTGATCCATCGTTTCTTGCAAAATTCCTCTTTTTCGTGGTCTTCCGAAGAGGGTTTATTTTCAATCATTGGCTGATAGAGTGCGTCAACGGATGTCTCAATGGCAAAAACGTTCGTTGTCTATGGCTGGACGTGTTGCTTTAATTAAATCAGTTGTTATTTAGATGCTTTCTCACAGTTTTTCGGTTTACCGATGGCCTTCTACTGTGTTGGTGCAAGTCAGAAATTGGGCTCATAATTTTATCTGGACAGGTTGTGTGGACTCTCAGGGTGTGTTTGTTTCCCTTCGTTAAGTCTCACTAGACTAGACTGGACTAAAAGTCAGTCTAGTCTTGTGCTTGTTACAGGGAGGGATTACCTTTAATGGTATTTAGTGGGACTCGTCCTGACTAACACCTTCGTTAGAAGGTCTTAGCGAGACCCCCCAAATACGAGAGGACTACTAAACCCCTTCTCGCTTCGCTCGCTTCACTTTGTCTGCTTCGTTTCGTCTTCTTCATATGCTTCGTTTGTTTCTGTCTTCTCTTTGCACCGACAGCCCCACCCACCCCACTCCTCTTCTCCGACAGCTGTTCAATTCACCTCTAGTCTGCTTCTCTCCTCTTTGCACCAACATCCCCACCACCCTACTCTTCTTCGTCGTCACGCAAATTGCAAATTCGTCTTGAAGCGAGAGAGGAGAGATTCGTCTTGCAAATTGGGATTCGTCTTGCAGCAAGAGAGGGGAGATTCATCTTGTAGTCTTTGGGGATTCTTTCTGATTCATCTTTGAGGATTCCTTTTTTTCTTCCTTTTTTTTTTTTTTTTGAACAAATGCTTTGTCTGTTTGATTGCTGGTGTTCTGCCATTTGATTACTGGTGTTCTGCCATTGATCTTTGGATGTTTGATTTTTTGGTGTCTATATTTCTTATTTTACTTTTTGGTAGATCTTTGGAATCGTCTGAGTTGGTATTTAAACTTGATTATATTTGATAAAGTTTATACATGGTTTATTACATATTTTCTTGATTAATTTTGAAATGTTAATTGAGGGTTATCTGAAATAAGTGTGATTTGGGTTTTATGAAATAAGTATGATCAAAATATAGTATCTAAATTTAATAGTTATCCTGTTTCTTAGTCCGACATTGTATCAAACGCTTCATTAAGTCAGTCCAGCTTAGTCTAGTCTAAGCCAGTCCAACTTAGTTCCTGAAGTTAGTCCAGTCCGAGATAGTCCGGTGCAACAAACGCACCCTCATGGTTTTTTGACGGCTTCAAGGAAGAGGTGTTGTGCTCCACTAAATGAGGGTGGTCTCGGCATACAGAATTTCGCTTCTTTGAATCAGGCTTTTCTTCCAAAAAAATTTTGGGACATCTTGGTCACCTCTACTTTGGCTTCTTCATTTTTTCGTGGTCAGTTTTTTGATAATCATGGTATGCCTTCCTCCTCGTATAAGATTTCTTCTATATGGCCTGGTCTTCATCCTCTTTTTTGTGAATTACAACATAACTCACGTGGGATTATTGGTTCAGGTAAAAAAAGTTTCTTTTTGGCATGCCAATTTGTTGGATAAATCCTTAATTGAAGGCTTTAGGTAAAACTTTGCATGCACGGGTCTCCAACTTTATTATTGATAGGAATTGGATTTGTCCTGCCTCTCTCCGTGATAGTTTACATCTCATTTGGGATCAAATTTGTTCTATTGGTTTGCCCAAGACTACTGAAATTGATGATACTTTGATTTGGACTGATTCTTCTAATGGTCATCTCACGCTTTCTCGTGACTATGATATTAGACAAAGCAAGCAACCGTTAGTGGTTTGGGACCGTTGGGTATGGAATACTTGTTTTCGTCCTGGAAATTCTCTTTTTCTATGGAAATTCATGCATGGGAAAATTGTTACAGTTTCTTTATTATAGGATAGAGGCTTTGCTCTTCCCTCCATGTGTTCCCTTTGTTGCTCACATGTGGAAATTCCGAGACATTTGTTTTTTGAATGTTCCTTCTCACGTCAAGTTTGGTCTTAATGTTTAAATTGGTTCTGGATGATCTCTCCTTTTGATGATATTATGAGATTCTTCACTTATCCTATTCGCAAATGCTATGACTCTCAGATTCAACTTCTATGATGGGGCTTAATTGGAGCTTGTTTATATTGTCTTTGGACATCACGTAATAAGCTTCGATTTGATGATATTCAACCATCCATTACTGCTATTGTTCGCTCAATTAATTGTCGACTTCTTGAAATTGATTCGCTTAGCAAGGGAAACATGAAAAATTATGTGGACGAACTTTGCATTCTTCGCGTTGTTGGTTTGTTTGGTAGTTCTGCCAAGTCACCTTGTGTTATTGAAGTTATATGGAAACCACCTTCTCACATTAGGTCAAGGTGAATACCGATGGTGCAGCTCGTGGATCACCAGAATTGGCTAGTACTAGCGGTATCTTTCAGGATCATTTTGGTTCATGCTTAGGGTGTTTTGCTACTTCTTTAGGGGTGGTTACCTCTTTTGAAGCTGAATTGCATGCTGTAATTCATGCAGTAAACTTAGTTTGGGAGAAGGGTTGAAGTTCCCTTTAGATTGATTGTGATTCATCATTGGCTGTTCTTTTCATTTCTGCTTCTCATAATCTTATTCCCTGGTATTTGAGGGTTCATTGGTTGAATTGTCGAGCGTTGCTCTGTTCTATATGCATAAGAGTTACACATATTTTTTGCGAAGGGAATCAGGTGGCTAACTGTTCGGCAAATTTTGGACTGGGTCATCTTGGGGTTTATTGGTGGAATTATTGTCCTCCTTGTGCCATTGACGCGTATCATCGTAATCTTTCTCTTCACCTATATTTTCAATTTTGTTAGGATGAGTTTGACATTGTTTTTTGGACACTAGGTTTTCTTGCTTCAAGTAGTTTTCTACTTCTTGTTAAGGTTTGGCTTCAAAAAGTTATTTTAGCAGGTATTGGCCTAGTTCCCCCCGCTTGTATTACTTTTCCTTTTTTCTTCATATTATTAATAAAAGCTAGTAGAGAGGGAACGGGCAGGAGCAGGGGCGGGGGTGGGGGCGGGTGTTTCTGGGTGCAATGGTCTTTCCTCCTTCGCACACAACTTTTGACAAAGAGTTAATCTCGCCTAATCCGTCTCTACAAAAATTTAAAAAAAAAATTAAAAAATTAAAAAAAAAATCCTTGGAATTGCAAGGTAGTTTAATCTTTTCCAATTTCATTGAGTATAATCTCTCCAAACATTGTGTACATTGTGTTTGATATAATGTTGAAAATATCATCAGTTTCTTTCTGCTTATGTACATTTTTTGTTTATTTTAGATGCACAACAAATATAACGGTTTTAAATTGGAAGATCAAAGGTTCATGGTGATTTAGATTGGACTTTGATGTTTTGAATAGGATGCAAGATGGGTTTGCGTCTCCATTTATTTTGCACCAGCCTCTCCGCACGCGCTTGTTGAGAAAAATTTAGAATAGACAACTCTAAATTTTATATGTCAAAGAAGAAATTCACTCTCAAATTTGAGACACAACAAAAGACCTTATTAAACTGAAAATATTACAAAGAAAGCTCTCAACTCTCACAAACACTCAACACACTATAAGACTTGTAGTCTTATTTTCTTCTTCACTTCTCGATGTCTTGGTTGCTTGCTTGCTTACAACACACACACACACACCTATTTATAGGCATGTTTGCCGACATTAGACATTTACTAGATTATTCTAGCACGCACACACCCACCGACATATGGCTAATAGCCATATAATATTACAGCTTGCTAGAATTATCTAGCTTATTATGCATGCCCACCGACATGCTTGCTAGAGCTTTCTAGCAAAATCATGCTTTCATTCATGTTTCCAAATGGGCTGGCCCTTAATTAATGGGCTGGTGTTGCATTTTTAACAGCGCTCACGTTTTCTTTATATTATTCAAGTTTTTGGAGTGTGATGCCGTTGTTTTCAGTTTTTACTCTTTAGTTGTTTTACCTGTTGTGGTCTATTTTATCTGACAGAGGGAGTAGGGCCGGCGGCAGAGAGAGAGAGGAGAGAGATGTGTGTTTGTAGAATTGTAGGGGAATGTGTGTGTTGTTATCCCTCCTACATTGTGCCTTTATTTATAGTAGTAAAGGGAGAGAAGATATTCCTTCTCCTCCAAGTAATACAAGTTGTAATAGGAAAGGATAACTAGAATCAAATCTTATCTAGGATTTACACAATCATACTTAAACTAGGAATGTTTACAACACTCCCCCTTGAGTGGGTAAATACTCAAGGTAGATTCAGCATCATGCAGAAGTTGAGGAAGTCGACTCGTCGGCATTGATTCCAAGGAACAACGCTTATTCTCAATAAGGTAGGAACTTGCATAAGTAGTAAGTCTCACTAAAAAACCCTAAGGCTATGGCAAAAACCCAAGTAGGGACAAAATCCATAGTCTAAGGAAAAATGCGTGAGAAATGCAAAGTCAAAAGAAACGTCTACAGGACGTCATCAGGGATATGATCAGCCCAAGGTGGGTGCCTCGTTAAAACCTAGTTAGGTAGCAAAAACCCAATGGGAAAAATGCTCCTAATCGTAGGGAAAAAGAGTACATTAAGATCAAGTAAGTATCCAGAAGATACTCCCCCTGAGTTTGACATAATTCCAAAGAGAAATAGCAAAGTTACAACTCAGAAAGTTTACGCATACCAATTCCATGAACAAGCTTCTGAAACGTCGCCTTCGGTAGTGATTTGGTGAAGAGGTCGACCAGATTGTCTTGTGATCGGATTTGCGTGACTTCAATCTTCTGATGCTCTTGTTGTTGATGTGTAAAGAAGAACTTCGGCGTAATATGCTTGGTGTTGTCTCCTTTGATATAACCCTTCTTGAGCTGTTCGATGCAAGCTGCGTTGTCTTCAAAAATCGTCGTCGGGGCATTAACGGCGGGATGAAGATCACAGGAGCTTCGAATATGGCCCACTACTGCTCTCAACCAAAAGCATTCCCGAGTTGCTTCATGTAAGGCGAGAATTTCAGCATGGTTAGACGAAGTGGCAACTAAGGTCTGTTTAGTTGACCTCCAAGATATTGCGGTGCCTCCAACGGTAAAGACATAACCCGTTTGAGAACGCACCTTGTGCGGATCAGATAAGTATCCAGCGTCGGCATAACCAACAAGGCGAGAATCAACCCGATGAGCATAGGGTGCGGCATCACTCGAGGATTCGTAGGGATAGAATAAGCCCAAATTCGTAGTACCCTTAAGGTAACGGAAGATGTCTTTCACGCCAGTCCAATGTCTGCGTGTTGGTGCATTGCTGTATCTTGCCAAAAGATTAACAGCGAAGGAGATGTCGGGTCTAGTGCATTGAGCTAAGTACAATAAAGCGCCTATCGCACTTAGATAAGGAACTTCAGGCTCCAAAATCTCTTCATCATCCTCCTTCGGACGGAAGGGATCTCGCTTTGCATCTAGCGTACGAACAACCATAGGAGTACTCGAAGGCTTCGCTTTATCCTCATTAAAACGGCGCAACACCTTCTGGGTGTAGTTCGATTGATGTACTAGGATTCCATCCGAACAATGCTCTATCTCGAGACCGAGACAGTATCAAGTCTTACCTAGATCTTTCATCTCAAATTCCGACTTCAGGTGCGAAGCAGTTCTCGCGAGTTCTTCAGGAGTTCCGATGAGATTCATGTCATCGACATATACTGCAACAATCGCAAATCCGGAATGTGACTTCTTAATGAACACACAAGGGCATAGTTCGTTATTCACATATCCCTGACTAGTCAAATACTCACTTAAACGGTTATACCACATTCTTCCGGATTGTTTCAAACCGTATAGTGAACGCCTCAGCCGAATTGAGAGCGTGTTCCGGGGTTTGGAAATATTTGAACCAGTCAATGTAAGTCCTTCGGGAACTTTCATATAAATTTCCGTATCAAGATCCCCATAGAGATACGCGGTTACTACGTCCATCAGCTGCATATCCAGTTTTTCGGAAACTACCAAACTGATAAGGTATCGAAAAGTAATCACATCCATAACGGGTGAGTAAGTTTCGTCATAGTCAATCCCGGGGCGTTGTGAGAAACCTTGTGCTACAAGACGAGCTTTGTAACGCACAATTTCGTTCTTCTCATTACGCTTCCGAACGAAAACCCACTTGTAGCCAACGGGCTTCACATGTGGAGGAGTAGGAACTACAGGTCCAAACACCTTACGTTTCGCAAGTGAATCAAGTTCGACTTGGATTGCTTGTTTCCAGTTTGACCAATCAGCTCTACGTCGACATTCATCAACGGAACGCGGTTCAATGTCATCGCTCAACATGATCTCAGTAGCTACTGCAAATGCTAATGCATCGTCGACAATCATCTCATTTCTACGCCACACATCATCTAAGCTAGCATAATAGACCGAAATCTCACGATTCTCGGGAGGAGGATTCGTCTCTTCAAGGACGCTTCCATAATCTAGAATTTCCTCATGAGTTGGGTAAAATGAGTAAGCGATAGTCGAATTCACGGTAGGCTCTTCAGGACCTTGTGCCGTGGTTTTCCTCTTCCGGGGGTGTGAATCCTTTGAACCAAGGGGTCTGCCACGCTTTTGTGTAGGGGCAGATGATTGGCTAGCCGCTAATGTACGTGGATCACCAGAATTGGCGTCCCGGGCTTCCAGGAGGGTAGTCCGTCGTACATTTGGTACATCCATCTTTGCAGGCGTATTCGCAGCTGGAATATGTGATCTTGTCACGCGCGCTCGATCGGTGAAAGCATCTGGCATGCTCTGAGCTATGCTCTGGAGATCTAATATGCGCTGCACTTCAGCTTCAGACTGAGCGGTGCGGGGATCTAAATGAGACAAAGTGGGAGTCGTCCACGATAATTCGCGTCGTTCATTAGGAACGTTGACGTTCTTATCTCCCCCTAACGACGGGAAGACTGTCTCATAGAAGTGACAATCCGCGAAACGAGCGGTAAACAGATCGCCTGTCAAAGGTTCTAAGTAACGAATAATCGAAGGAGAATCATATCCGACATAGATTCCCATCCTTCGCTGAGGCCCCATTTTTGTACGTAAGGGCGGCGAGATCGGCACATAGACCGCACAACCAAAAACGCGCAAATGCGATATGTCGGGTTCGCATCCGGTGACCAACTGAAGGGCACTAAATGGTTGTGTCGCAACAGGCCTCAGGCGGACCAACTTTGCTGCGTGCAATATTGCATGGCCCCAAGCAGCGATCGGGAGCTTGGTACGTATGACCAACGATCGAGCAATCATTTGTAAACGCTTAATGAAAGCCTCTGCCAGGCCGTTCTGGGTGTGAACATGGGGTACAGGATGTTCAACTTCAACCCCAACCGACATGCAATAGTCATCAAAAGTTTTAGATGTGAATTCTCCAGCATTATCCAATCGAATAGATTTGATCGGATAATCAGGGTGGTGAGCCCTGAGCTTGATAACCTGAGCCAACAGTTTGGAGAATGCAGCGTTCCTTGTGGACAACAAGCACACGTGTGACCAACGTGTAGAAGCGTCAACCAAAACCATAAAATATCTAAATGGTCCGCAGGGAGGTTGAATCGGTCCACAAATGTCCCCCTGAATCCGTTGTAGAAAAATGGGAGGATTCGAACGAATCTTGTCATAAGAAGGCTTAGTAATAAGCTTTCCCATAGAACATGTTTGACATGCAATTTCATGGATCAAACCTAAGCTTCGGGTTAGTGGATGCCCGTGTGAAGTTTTGAGGATACGGCGCATCGCTATTCGTCCAGGATGTCCCAAACGATCATGCCAAAGTGTAATTTCGTGCGCGGTCCCTGTGGTAGGGCCGGCCACATAGTGGCATTCTATGGGGCGTATGGTCGTAATATACAGACCACTCGGGTTACGCTCCATCTTCTCTAGAATACGCTTCTGGCCATATTCGTAGGAAGTTACGCACAGAAATTCAACTCCGTTTTCTACGTGGGTTTCAGTGTGGTAATTGTTATCTCTAATGTCCTTGAAACTTAGTAACGTTCTTCCGGAACGTGGAGAATAGAGTGCCTCAGCAATGGTCAAGATTGTACCATTGGACAACATTATACGTGCCTTACCGTATCCTTCAATCAGGTTGGATGGGCCTGAGAGGGTTGTCAGAGGTGCATTCTTAGGTACGAAGTTAGTGAAATAGATGCGTTCACGCAAAACAGTATGCGTGGTTGCACTATCTACCAGACAACTAACTTTCCCACTAGTCATACCTAGAATGAAAAATTAATTTGAATCGGTCACATGCATAAAAGTTTATAAAAACAAGTATCAATTCAAAATAATTTCATTTATTCAAGGAAAAAACTTAATATCCAAAATAAATCGCCAACTAATAATCCAAAACATAAAGGAAAATTGTTCAAAATCAACCAAAAAACAAGGTGGGGTTCGGCCACTAGGTGGAATTCGGCCCCAATTGTCTTATTTTAACTGAAAAATAAGTCTATGTCTAAGATTCTAATCTTCCATAGGAGTGGTATCCTCCTGAAAATCAGAAACCTCCATCTTTGTAGTCTCCGGTTCGTCCACTTGCAGGAAGTTTGATTCAAACTTCGTACGACGAGAATGATATGCATCCACAACCTTCTTGGGAGCACGGCAAATACGGGACCAATGGTCCTTGGAACCACAACGATAGCACATATCGTCATTCATTGTGGCAGGTGCTTTGCCCTTATTCTTGAAGTTCGGGGCCTTGAGAGCGAGGTTTGGGCGCTTCTGGGCTTTGTTTCCTCCCTTGGATGGGCCTTGGCTCTGTTGACCTTGGTGGGATGGCTTCTGGCCGCCCTTACCACGCCTCTTTTGGCGTTTTGGGTGCTGATTAGTGCTATAATGTGCTTCAGGCACACCAGTAGCCCCAGTAGGTCGAGCTTGATGATTCTTCATCAACAGCTGGTTCTGCTTTTCAGCAAGAAGTAAAACAGAGATCAAATCCGAGAACTTAGTGAACTTCTGAGCTCTATATTGTTGCTGCAGGACAATATTAGAAGCAGAGAAGGTCGAGTAGGTCTTCTCCAGGAGATCCTCTTCAGTCAAAGTTTCATTGCAAAACTTGAGAAGTGATCGGATTCGACAAACTTCAGAATTATATTCATTCACAGACTTAAAGTCTTGGAAGCGCAAGTGCTGCCAGTCGTGTCTTACTTCAGGCAAGAATATGTCCTTTTGGTGATCGAAACGATCAGCCAAAGTGACCCATAATGCACGTGGATCCTCCTCAGCAAGGTACTCAGTTTGTAGAGCGTCATGGATATGTCTTCGGATGAAGATCATAGTAGTGGCTTTTTCAGCTTCGCCAACAGGTTTATCTGTTGCTTCTTCAATAGCAGGACGCAAGTTCTTTGCAGTGAGGTGGAGCTTCACATCTTGAACCCACTTGAGGTAGTTCCTTCCAGAAACCTCCAAAGCGGTGAAGTCGAGTTTGTTCAAGTTCGACATGTTCCTATCACAAAATAGATGGACAAGATGTGGTTAGTGTAATGGAGAAAAATCAATCCATTCACATAGGAGTAGAACATACAGGTTCTAATAGACATGTATTGGTTTAATTTTGCATGAAAAACTTCGGGTTTTCATGGGTGATATATTTAAGTGAAAACTTCGGGTTTTCAAACAAGGCATGTTTAGAAGAAACTTCGGGTTTCAAAGTAATTATGAACTTCAGGTTCATATATTCCTGCAGGCAAACACAAATATATATGCAAACAAATATGCAAAGAATATATGCAGAAATATTGTATAATGATAAATGAATTAATTTATTTTTGGTCTTCGGGGCCAAATTAAAGTGTGGGTGAAAATATAAAAACCCATATTTTAAAAAAAATATTAAATAATAAAATCTCGGGGCCTAAAAATATAGGCCAAGAACCCTCGGGTGGGATTACAGGCCCACGGGGTGAGAAGAGGGGAATGGGCTGCTGTGTGCAGCCCTAAAAAATTTTTTTTCGTTTTTTTTTTTTTTTTTTTTTTTTTTTTTTGTATTCAATTATATTATATGCATGTATAATTTTAATGAATCACATATTTACGTTGATGCATATGCAAATAATAGTTTCAATGCATGTACATATGTAGGATTCAATTCATGACAAATATCAAATTCACATAATTGTAGCAATTTTGATTATGAAGCATACACAATTTATGTAGAATCTAAAATATGTAAAACGTAAAGTTGGGTCATGCATCATGGTGAATGTTCATGCTATCAGGGCTTGCAAAATATCGAGTTAAAAACCGTTGTTTGGAAAGAACCTGATTGCGTGATGATATAGATGAACTGGTTTGATGCAGAAAAATTATTTCTTCAATTTCGGCTTTCATCTTCAAGCTTGTATCACGTTCAACATAAGAAGAAAAATAAATTGAATCGATAACAATATATGAATTCAATAAAATCAAGATTTAATCAATTAAAAATAATTGAAACGTAATACTCCCCTGATTGTAGACGAATAAATTCTCTTTAAATTCTTCTAAGCACAGCGTGAAGAGCGTGCTGATAACGTGTTGTGGTCTATTTTATCTGACAGAGGGAGTAGGGCCGGCGGCAGAGAGAGAGAGGAGAGAGATGTGTGTTTGTAGAATTGTAGAGGAATGTGTGTGTTGTTATCCCTCCTACATTGTGCCTTTATTTATAGTAGTAAAGGGAGAGAATATATTCCTTCTCCTCCAAGTAATACAAGTTGTAATAGGAAAGGATAACTAGAATCAAATCTTATCTAGGATTTACACAATCATACTTAAACTAGGAATGTTTACAACATTACCTAATTTTTTGAATTTATTTAATTCCAATTCTATTTTGTTTTCCTTTTCGTTTGTTTTTCTAAGCATCTGCACTTATTCTGCAGAACAAATGAAGCACAAACAACGCTGAAATCATGCACCCACGTTCGGCAGAATTTGTGGGTTGTTCATTCTTATGTTTAGGGTTTAGGGTCAAAGCCTCAAAGATACTTTTTTGTTAGTATCTCATGTCCTTCCCTTTAGCATCTTTATGTCTTTATTTTTGCCAAAACATCCATATGGTTAATTATGAGTGTTCGTATTTTCTTTCTTTACTACCCACAGAATCTGAAGCAATGTAATAAATTTGTGCACTCTCTTCAAATATTACAAAAGTATCAGAGTTTACTAAAGGTTATTTTTCTAGCAACTCACATCTTTCCTATTCATCCATTTTCTTTTCTCATTCTTTTGCTAACCTCAGTTTGATATTCTCTTTGGATATGGGATGGAACTATCAACAAAACTGCAGCATTTCTTTTTCCTTTTTGCTAACCTTACCGCCCACGGATATTTATTACAGCGTTCATTTCTTTTCTCATTCTTTTGTTTATCACAGTGCAGTACGGGTGAGTTAATTGTTTGTTAAAACGATTATTTAAAAGAATGCATAAAAAGTCTATAGTTACTTGACCTAATAATTCTGAAATTGTGATTGTTATATTGTGTTTTCATTTTGTGTGATTTTGTTTGCTCTACTGTGGTTGCATTTGTGTCTGCAATAAAAAGGATGAAAGCAGTGCGATCAAATACGTTAAATGCCAAAGCAATGTAGAAGGAGATCTCAAATTAATTTCATAATTGTGTTTGTATCTCTTGGAATTAACAAGAGTAGTGTCTTATAATGTAAAGGTGCAATTACTGTGTGGAATCTTTCTGCAATATAATTTATATTTACTATTGTGGAGCCAAAAATAATCATAAGGCGACACGTGGATTTTTGGGTAAAGAAAAGACAAAATTACCCTCAAGGCACACCGGATTTCCTACACGCAAGCAATGGACAATCATCCTTCAATCAAGTCAAAAATGCCCAAAATAGGTAACAAATTCAAAGTTATTTCATCCATCCTCATCCTATATTTTCCACAAGATAATTATTCCATAACTTTCAAAACATTCCATATAAATTGAGTTAATTGGCTAATTAATAGATTTATTCCTAATTAATCCATTAATTACCAATTAAATCACCCATTACACTCAAAAACATCCCAAAGGGCCGGCCACCTTTTCTCCAAAGGGGACAGTCCATGCCCTATATAAGCTACCCTATTTTCTCTAAAAACCTAAGTCCACACTCTTGCAAAACTCCAAAAACTCTCTAAACACTTTTCTCTCTAAATTCTAACTTTGGCATCGGAGGTTCTTCGGCCAAAGCTCCCCCCCCCAATTTATCGTGGGCGCACGAGGCTTTTGGCCCTAACCAAATGTGTTAATTGTTTTGTAGGTGCAATTTTGTCCAAGATAAAGAAGGAAGAAATTTACATCCACAACTATCTTTTCTCAAATAGTTTGTCAATCTCATGTAAATATGAAAATTAATTTTATCACTGCCTAAATATGAGAAATTTTGGACATATAAAACCAATGCATGTAGAACACATACGAAGTGTTTTTGTAGTGAAGATGTTTTTTATGCATGCACAAATGTGGAAAAGAATAGAAAAAAGAACTAGGTATGCGCACGTAGCGAGAATACTCTAATATCATTTAGTCATGTAGGTAAGTTGTCCCCCCCCCCCCACTCTCTCTCTCTCTCTCTCTCTCAGCATGTAAGATGCCCTCCTGTTTGCTAATAAAGAATTAATACAAGGTTCTACTTTTATAACTATTTGAGTGGATATTTAATGCTAGGCTTGGTGTGATTGGAGGCCCAAGAACACAAAAGGTAGAAGGAGGATTAGGCTCAAACAAGTCAACAGTCCAGGAAGAAATTAAAAATTAGTTTTGCCAAGGAATAGGCAGCAAGCCTATGTGAGAAGTGACACTCAGAAGGCAGCTCACCCCCAGCAAAAAAGTACTTTTCAAGGGCATCGATAGGTAAATAAACGGTGACTCACCATACTCTGAGGCCATCACCAAAAGATGAGGCTTGGACAATCGGGCTAGAGAGTCTATAAAAGCAGCGAAGGACACAAGGAAGAAAGACACTCAACCAATCAATCAAAAGACATCCAACTTTGCGCTCCAGCAAGCAAGAAACCAAAGAGCTTTGGTTTGTCCAAACTTTATCCTTTTAGTCACAGGTCCACCATAGAAAGCCATCTTTTGTCAAGTTTTAGAAGCTCTGCTACATTTCCCCTATGTTGTGGTATCGAATCCCTCTAGTAAACCCAATTTATATTTCATTCTCCAAATATTACAATCCCTGTAAAACACGAACAGAAATGGTTGCAAGAAGATGAACATTGCCTGACAAGGTCATAATCTTGCCCGAGTCTGTTTTGTTTGTACTTACATAAAGTAGATCTATTTGTTTTATGCATCTTTCATTGTATCTTACATTATTTTCAATTGCTTTTTGTTCAAAGTTTCATCTATGATTAATCTTGCTAAACTAATTAACCTTGTTTCTTTAGTGTTAACTGTAACCAAGAAATAATCTGAAGGGTCCTGAACTCCTTTAATTGGACATGTGATATTATAAGTGAAAGTCCTTGTTTGTAAGGCAAGAAAAGAAATTTATACACACTTAACACATCTATAAACAATTCAATCGAACCAATAAATCTAAATAACTTGTGGTGCAAATAATCAATCCATTTAATAACCAAGAAAGAACACTAAAAACACTTTTAGTCACGTTAAAACACTTGTAAACGGGCAAAAAATGAAGTCAAAACAAAAAGAGAGATAAGAAACGCATAATCGCATATCCTAAATTCAAAAGGGCACAAATTTCACAGCTGAAGCCCGCCAAAGAGCGGCAGACACGGCGTTTGCCAGCTGGCAAAATCCCAATGCCACCTAATAAACCATGCCACGTGTCACTCACACTCTTCCCCCAAAGTCACGCCGTAGACTGGTCGGTCGTCTTCCCCCCTTCTCACTAAACTCCGAAATGCAAAACTCCAATTTCAATTCTCACAATTACTCTCTGAATCTCTGCGAATTTATTTCCGAATCCCAGAAAATTAAATTACCCAAAAATCCAAAAAACTAAATCGGAAAATGAAGGCGGAGGCTTTGACTCTGGTGCAGTCCGCTTGCTACCCAATTGCAGAGTACCTGGCCGTGCGCCACAACCGGGCCCACGGCATCGCCCTCGGCGCCTTTCTCTGGGCCACCGCTACTTTTCTCGTCGCTTTTTCATCAACTTTCACCGAGGTAATTAAATTTTGATTGAGTTGGTTCTATTTGGTATTCGTCGTCTTGGGTTTTGTTTCGTTTCTGAAATTTTATCGGTTGCCAAACAGAAAGTTAGTGGCTTTATTGGGTTGTATCTGCTGATTGGGATTTCAATTTGTGAAGTTGTCAATTTGGTTTGCCAGAAATGGTTGTTTGATTTGATTGTTGAAGATTCTACTTAGATTGCTATATATAGTAATAGTGGATTTTTCTTTTCGAAATTTGAAAATAGTAAGGAGAGTAGGTAAATGTTTGAAATTCTAGTCTGATGGAATAACCTAACCTGGAGAAAAGATTTGGGGATGTTTTGTGTCAACTTCTAGTATCTTTTTATGCTAGTCATGAATGAAGAACCGCTCGAAAAGCTTAAGGGAGTCGAAGAAAAGAAATTGAAGTATCGCGTTTTCTTGTTGCTTCGATTTCTAGCTGAATGAACACTCTGCGTTAGCTATGCAAGTAGGTTTTATAAAATCTTGTTTGAGAAAAACTGAGTAGCTGTGGTAAATAAATTTCACGTAACGGACATATTTGACTGTTCTAGCAGAGATAGGTAGATTTGGTGATCGCAGTCTTCACGGAAATTATGGTTTCAATAGTTGAACTCGAATGCAATGCATGTGTTCTCTGAGTGACTCAAGTATATAGGGATGGTTTCAGTAGTTGAACTCAGATGCAACGCTTGTGTTCTCTGAGTAACTCAAATATATAGATGTGGAATCAAAAATTGTTTCTTGTGAAACAGTGAAAGCCTTATAGAAATGAACATATAAGTTGAGCACATGAGGAGCTTGAAATTTGGTGGAAGCTGAATTCTTGGGTTCAGATTTGGATATACAGTGACTCTGGACATGATAAAAGTGCATTCCTCGGTAAAGTTTCTGAAAAATTAAAGCGGATGTTTTCCGCTTCCTTTTAACTTCTTTTTTCGTTAAAATGATACCCAAAGTTTTACTTCCTTACTATCATGTTGGCCCTAGAAACTACCAAGCCTACGTGGCGCGCAGGCCGAGTAATCTATAAGCTAACTACGTCCTTCGGTGAATGCGGGGCGTGCCAACTCGTCGGCCGAGCTCAGCCGAGGAGTAAATTTTGTTGATGTTGCGTTGGGTGCGCGGCTGACTTCTGCGTCTTGCGATTGCGGCCGAGAAAGGAACACGTCTCGGCCTCTTGGGCTCTCGAACCTGAAGACAAGGTTACTATTCTTACGAAGTTCACGAGTCGTCATCGTCGGATTCAGTCACAGTGATGTTATTCGTCAGAGTAAACTCACGCCGAATCGACACCAGAGTGTAAGGGCACAAATACTCAAAGCAAATATAAGTTTTAATGGTGAACGTGGTTCGGCCGTCCGAATGCCGAACTCTAAATCCCACTTGGGAATATCCAATCATAAAATAACTCGGCAAGCAAAGCGCCGAGTTCGATATACCGTAACACCTCACTTCACCGAGAAGGCTAATGAGATGACCTCAATCAATAAGGATCCGGAAATCCTCCTTGACCGAGACTTGGATAGGTAATCAACCGTTCTCGCCGCAGTGCTGTTGATGCCAACGGAAGATGTGTCAGCGAAAAAGAAAGAAAAATCTCAAGTTGTTGAGTTTGCGCAGGGCAGTTTTGTATTGATTTGCAGGGGCTTGAATGATGCGCAGCCTCTTCTATTTATAGCAACGGCTCCCCCCAAGGTCGAGTTAAAAACCTACTCGGACTAGGTCTTCTTCTCCTGATCAGCACCAACTCGACCAGTCCTACTTTCACTAGGATTGTGAACCTAGTCCTTAACCGAGCTGGATTCGCTTCCGGGTCCTACTGAGACTCCTCATTGCACTAGACTTCTTGCGTTATGACCTAGCCGACCTAGGTTTGGAGGCCCACGTACTAAACGATCCATGGTATTCTTGTCGCAAGGCCTTCCGGGCCGAGAATGATTCTATACTCGGCCCAAACTATTATTTTGGGCCCAAACACATGCATAACAGAGTTTGACAGTTTCACTTGTATCAGGTCTCTAATACGTTACTTATCAAATCAGTAAAGAACCAAAAAGATCGTGCACGAGAAATCGAGCATAAAATAAAAAGGTGAAGTGTTTGTTTTATAATTGATTCGAAAGGGGGTTATAACTGATAACTAAAGTTATCAAAACAAAAGGAGAGAAGTATCATTATGTTTAGCTTGATTCCAGCTTGTTTTATTCAGTTTGAAGTCATTCAGCTTTTATTGATCAGGTGGCTATGTCTAGAGCTTTGAATGGGATTGGCCTTGCTCTAGTTACTCCAGCTATCCAGTCCCTTGTAGCTGACTCAACTGATGACAACAACCGAGGTATGGCTTTCGGATGGCTTCAATTAACTAGCAATGTTGGTTCGATAATTGGTGGCCTTTGTTCTATATTGATAGCTCCTATAACAGTCATGGGAATCCGTGGGTGGAGAATTTCCCTTCACCTTGTTGGATTTATTAGTGTTGTAGTTGGTGTTTTAGTCCGTCTGTATGCCACTGACCCACACTTTCCAGATGGTGAAACAAAAGATAGCAGCCAGAATTCTAGTAGTTCCTTGTGGTCACACGTGAAGGAACTGACCCTAGAAGCTAAGTCGGTTATAAAAATTCCTTCCTTTCAGATCGTTGTGGCGCAGGGTGTTACTGGTTCGTTTCCTTAGCATTGTCATTTGCGCCCATGTGGTTGGAACTTACTGGCTTCTCTCATGGGAAATCCGCTTTCCTCATTGCCTTGTTTGTGATTGGAAGTTGCCTTGGTGGCTTGTTTGGAGGTAAAATGGGAGATATCCTTTCCATGCGTCTTCCAAACGCAGGAATGATTATATTAGCACAGATAAGCTCCGCATCTGCCATCCCTCTTGCAGCAAATTCTTCTGCTTGCATTACCTGCGGATCCATCTACGCTTGTCATCCATGGATTCATCTTATTCATCATGGGATTCTTAATTTCATGGAATGCTCCAGCTACAAACAAGCCTTAAAACTTCGTAGTTCTGTCTGTCTTTAATTTCCTTACGTTTTTATGGAAAGTAAAGCAAAAACACTAACGGATGGCGTGGTCTATGCAGTCCGATTTTTGCAGAGATAGTTCCTGAGAGATCCCGAACAAATGTATATGCTTTGGACAGATCTTCCGAGTCCATACTCTCATCGTTCGCTCCTCCAGTAGTTGGGATATTAGCTCAACGCGTTTATGGTTATAAACCAGTTCCTCAAGGGTCCAGTGCATCTGAAGAGATTGCCACGGATAGAGGGAACGCTTTGTCATTGGCAAAAGCACTATATACAGCAATAGGAATTCCAATGGCTCTCTGTTGTGTCATTTACTCATTCCTATATTGCACCTACCCAAGAGACAGGGAGCGTGCACGGATGGAAGTTTTAATAGAATCAGAGATGCAACAAATAGAATTAGAAGATTCTCCTACCGGAGAAGAATATTCACGTGCTTGGTTTCCGGAATCGGAAGAGCTGTATCTGAATGATAGAACTGTCATTGAAGTAGAGTATGAAGGTGAGGACACTCTTGATGCCGATGCCGATGCCGATGCCAATTTGAGCCCGCTGTAATCTTACCAGAATTTCACTGAACATTCCAGCTCCATTCAAGCACATCCAAATACCATACATGTACGTAAGAATTTTATCCGTCCTGTTTTGACCTCCGGCCAGAAAACGAGCTAGAGAAAGGCAACTTCCTTACCAACCAACTGCTTGAGCTTGCCAACAGAAGAGTTCTTGCTTTCCTTGCTGGTCTTCTTGCCATTGCAACCACATGCTTTCTCGAGAGAAGCATTTGGATAAAACGGTCGTACGACCATCAATTTTGCGTACGAGATGTAACAAATCGATAATGAGACGAAACACAATCATTTATGGTGAATCAGATTATCCAAATTTTGATGATATAGTTTGGTTTCATTTCTAACATCATGAAATAATGTTTCTTTACATAGGAGATTGCTTGTGGCACAAGAATAATTAATTAAGTGGGTTTTGTGGCAGAGATCATCACAAAAAGCCCATACCTCACTTTTGTAAAACCAACTAGCCCACATGCTTGGCAGAGATCTTCGAATTCACTTTCTGATGTGAAGACTTGGCTGCCCGATATTTGCTTTGTTACCTACCAAACAAAAGAAAAATGGGGTAAAATCGAATTGACAACCGGTGAGATGAAATAGAAATTATAATACCAAATCATCGGCTACATGGGGCATATTCATCAGCAGAATCCCAGAGCTGCAGCAATGAAGGTTTGGAGTACGAAAGATGTACCCGTGTTATGTTCCTTAGAAATGGGATGAGCGAAAAACGCCCGTCCAGTATGTAAGTAGATGCAACAAACACCCCACCAGGTCGCAGGACTCGACTAATTTCAGCAACCTTCAAAACCACAATTACCCAGAGAAAATACTGGTTAAAAACTAAAAACCAAGAAATGGAAAATGTTCGTTAACTTGTGGTAGACAAATTAATTAGCATCAAGGACATGTAAATACTTACACCACTGTCTGTTACGATAAGATTTAGTACCCCTTACAGGTAGCTAGAACAAGCAGAGCAGTTAAGCTCTAACACCATATATAATTAACTACTTACAGCTGCTGATGGTGAAGGCCAACAATGTAGGGCGGCACCAGCATGCACAGCATCAACAGAACTTGTAGCAAAAGGAAGCCTAGATATATCAGCTCTGACCAGAATTATGTTCCTAACAAAAAAACAAACTTAATCAGGTATTTTACGATTGATAACAAAATTTCGGAAAGATCCCATAAGGAGACAGCACCAAATACGATTTGAAACTTTTAGCAGCTTTTATCATCAAAATTTGAATGAAAACATCAAGGTTCTGTACTCTTTGGGGAAGTTCTCCTCCTGCTGAATGAATCCATAGCATTCCTTCAACATGTTCTCTGAGTAGTCCAAAGCAACAACAAGAGAAAACAACCCACTCTTGGCAAAACGTCTAGAAAATAGCCCACTCCCACAACTTGCATCAATGATATTTCCACCACCCAAGACAGGCTTCAAGAAATTTTTAGTCCACTCAAACTGCAGTTAAAACTATGCCGTGGTTAACAACTCAACAACCTCCTTAGCAAGACAAATCAAATACACAGGTAAAATATGACTGTTTTTAGTATTTCAAACAACCACATTGCATATTTGGCAGCAACACAAATTATCTATCTATTTTTTCATGCCGTGATCAGAAGAGGACTATTAATTGACGGTCATTGATGGTGGAGCTTCATCTTTTAAGTATAAATTTTATCCTACTTAGACCCCAAATAAAATACTTTTCTAGAAAACTGATTTTCACTTCATAATTCATATGTAACGCAAGCAAAATGGACTAATATGGTTCCCATGAAATGTCCAAAACCCCAATATTATAATAAAATATTTTTCGTCGGCGCATCTCCCTTCTTTTTAAAGATTGTATGAGTTACAAGGCAACCTATCAAATACTCTATTTTGAAAAGACATCTGATAAGCCATTGAGATGAGAAAAATGTGGAATAGAAGCACTGATCAGTGATCATCTTACCTCTTTCTCTGGGCCAGGAAGCCCAATCAATCCAGTAAAGCTTTGACGCCAACCCCTCTCATAGAGATACGATATCAATGGAGTCCTGATTCAACAAAAAGTCACTAGACATTATATAGAGATGCAGATCAAGTTCAACATATTCATGAGGTACAAGCAAGTACTATTGGTAATGCTTTGAAAATCGTAATGTGGTAGATGCAATCAATTCAACCAGGTTCATGCTCCATCTATGCCACAGAGGATAATAAGAGTCAAAGAAGATACATGATCTCGGAACATATGTACCAAATCAAGCCGTAAAAGATCAATGTAGTAAACATCAGGTGTTATTCGGCATGTTTATTCACCATCCTTGTTTAAAATTCGTTGCGAAAACATACAGATACGACATATGGGTTGTATAATTAAAAGCTATATACAATTTCAATACCTAAACATTTCCGTGATAACGGGCATTGATTCACCATAATTCTTGGCGCCGCTTGCTGTTGTCAGGTCAATATGTGTTTCGTTGCCAAAGTAGGTCTTCTTACAAGTGCTACAATGAAAACTGGACCCAGAAGCAGACTCGCTGCAAAATCAAATCACTCCCCAAATCAACGAAACCGAAATGTGAATCGAAATTATACAAAGCAACCTCTTACACGGATAAGCCGGGATCACCGGAACTTGAAAATGGATCGTAGCATATCGGACAAGCTAAAATGTTGTTGCTGCTGATGCCATCATTTTGTACCACAATTGGTTCCTATTGTTTATGAAGCAAACAATTTCAAACCTTAAATCTCAAAAATAAACATTAATTCATTCCTAAATTAAGATTGTCCGAATGATTTACTAGGAGAATAAAAGCTCCAAAGTTTGCCATTTTCCTGCCGTTTCTCAGCAACCAAACAGGAAAAAAACTAGAATTGGGTTTTCAGTTTTCTGTTCCGTGAACTGATTCGACGAATTGAATTGATGAAATAAAGCAAGAAAATAAGCTAGATGCAACATACGGTTGGCTCGACTTCGACGGCGGCGGCGGAAGCAGCAGCTCGAACTTTGATGGCCGCCGCGAAAGAGCGCTTGAAAACCGATAAAGTAGCACAAGGCCTGAGCTTGAGAAAGCAAGACCTCGAGTTACCGAGTTGACTTAGAAGAAACGGCGAGGACAGGTTGCCGACCACCGTCGCCATGATATCTCCGTTTTGGTTTGTGGTGGTAGCTCTGAGTCTCTACTTACAACTTTGAATTTTTTTATTTTTTAATTTATTTATTAATTTGGTCGGAATGATAACCGCATTTGTTTTGTTTGCCCCGAATTTTGGAAAGACGGTACGCATGTGCCGACAAAAGTCCAGGATCCAGGCCCGTTAGATTGAACGGCCGGTGCAAAATCATATAAATATGATAGGGACCTAGAGAAAGAATGTGCACGATAAGAACACGCCACAACTCTCAAACATTTGAATAATGTCAACTCTTACAAGAGAAATGACAATAATATGATAAGGGTAAACACCTAACTGCCTTTTTGAAAGAGGATCATAATATAATAACTTGGGCAATAGTAATGTCAAACAAACTCATACAATAGTATGACGGGCAAGCTCAAAAGAGAGCCTCTGAAAAAAAAAAAAAAAAAAACCCTAAACCCATCAACATAGTTTCTTTCTGGCGCTAGGCACATATCACCCTGAGCAATTACTCGGTATTATGCAAATCGGATTCTACAATAAGAGGCAGCCAACTCGCATCAATAGCAAATTCAAGACCCACCTTCAACGCTTAAATCTCCGTAGCCAGAACCGACACATGATTGGAGCTCGGGATTGCACGGACCACCACTCCCACGCTTCTCCTACCTTTTCTCATATCCACTACACCATCCACATTTAGCTTGAACCCCCCCTTCCGACGGAGGTGTTGGAGATAGTGCCACATCAGATGCTATCTCAGCAATTCTGTTATGCCACCTCAGATAAATGGTTAGTTAGTTAGTAACTGTCAGCTAGCTTAAGGACTAAAGGTCTATATAAGAAGGTTGTAAGGTTACTGTATAATTCAATTCTGAAACAAATACAAAGATAATCTTTGTCTTTCTTCTCTCTCTCTCTCTCTTTCTCTTTCACTTTTATTCATTTCTTCGAGTATAAGATTCTGTGATATCTATGCTTCTTACATTCATCAATGGCAGAATCATTGATATGTTAACATGGTATCAATCGCCCAGGACGATCTTCCGCTAGTGATTTCTTCCACTGGTGATTCTTGCAAGATCTACAGAGTCTTCTACTGGTGTTCTTCTGTATTTCTTTTGCTGGTAACGGGTCTTTGTAGATAGCTCGAAAGGGTAATCCGTTGGTGTTCTTGGGTATTTCTTTTGCAAAGTGTTTTCTGGAATCATGGTTTTATGCAATGGATATGGAGTATGTGTTGTGCTATCTGGGATTCATGATTCAAGATTCATGGCGATTTCAGGGTATGTTTGAAGTTACTGCACTCTATGTGTTTGTGTAAATGTCAGTTGCTGTGTGAATGATCAATACAAGGCCGAAGCCATTATTGATAATTTTGATATAATTGTGAAGTTGTTTTTCTGATATCCACTTGTTAAAGGCCGATGCCAAAGTGTGATTGCAGCGATATAGTTGTGTTTCTTGATTAACACTTGATAAAGGCCGATGCCAAAGTGTGAAAAGTATTAGATTTGAAATTGATTACAGGTTGTGTTTGTTTGATTGTTGTTTGGTTGGTGTTAATTTGAAGAAGAAATAAGGAATCTGGGAGAGAAAGGTGTTCGAAATTGGATAAAATGGCTGTAAATTCTGTAAAGATTGAAGGGCTTTTGGGAATGATAACTGTGAAGCTTCAAGATGACAATTTTACAAAGTGGAGTTATCAATTTCAGTCTGTGTTAAGAGGGTATGATCTTTTTGAGTTCTTTACTGGTGAGTCTCAATGTCCATCAAAGTATTCTGTGAGTACAGAAACTGGGGTTACAAAGGAAATAACAACTGAATATAAAGATTGGGTGAAGAAAGATTTGGCATTATTAAGTTTGCTAATTGCTACTCTCTCTGATGAGGCGATGGATCATATTGTGGGTTGTAAAACATCTCAGGAGGCTTGGGAATGTCTTCAAGAAAGATTTGCATCAGTTTATGTTGTTTGGGTGAATCAATTGAAGTCTGAGTTTCATACCATACAGAAAGGCACAGATTCGGTGGATAAGTACTTGTTAAGGTTGAAAGCAATCAGAGATCAACTAATTTTTGCTGGAGAAAAGATCACTGATAATGACTTTATAATTGCTGCGATATATGGGTTGCCACCAGAATTTGAAGTCATTAAAACAATAATCTTGGCAAGGGATTCTTGTATATCATTAAAAGATTTTCGAGCACAACTTCTTGGTGCAGAAAGATATATTGAGTCAAGAATGACAAATCTCACTACTTCTATGTCTGCTTTATGTGTGCAAGGAGAGTCATCGCATACACAAGGACGACATGGATGTTTTCAGAATTATGAACATGGAGAGGGCTCGAATTCTCAAGAGTTTCAAGGCTTTAATGGTGGATCTGGATATATTGGCAATGGAGGAAAGAACTTTCATTCACAACAACGGAATAATTTCAATAGCAATAACAGGAGGTTTTATGGTAACAACAATCATACCAGGTCTTTTTCAAACTTTGGAAATAGACAAGGAAATGGATACACAGATAATGGGAAAAGTCCACAACATGGCACAAATGGAGAAAATGGTTCATTTTCTAGTAATAATAATTCAGGTTCTGGAAACAATTTCTTTGGAAGCAGTTTTAAGCAAGGAAACAACTGGAATGGTAACACCAATTATAAGTCTATAGTGTCACCTGAATGCCAGATATGTTCAAGAAGAGGTCATACAACTCCAAACTGTTATCAAAGACATAATTTCAATGCTCCTTCATCAAATGGATTTCTGGTATGCCAAATATGTGGAAAGAAATGACATACAGCTCTAGAGTGCTATCACAGGAACAAATATGCCTATCAAGGTGGAACTCCACCTCAATCTCTTGTAGGAATGACTGCACAAGGGCCAAATATACCAAGTTCACATTCACCTCCATCGATCCATGAGTTCTCAGGTGCAGACACTTGGGTTGTTGACACAGGTGCAACTCACCACATGACTGCCAATTTAGATATATTAAATCAAGTAACTCCTTATACTGGTGATGCTACAATTACTGTTGGAAGTGGTGAAGATTTGCCAGTTTCTAATATTGGCTCATCTGTCATTAATACATCTTCTAAGTCTCTCATTTTGCATAATGTATTACATGTGCCAAAGATAGCTATGAATCTGTTATCTATAAAGAAGTTATGTAAAGACAATGGCTACTGGTTTATATGTGATAATTTGGTATTCTTTATACAGGACAAGGCAACACATCAGATGTTGTACCAAGGAAAGAGTAATGGTGGAGAATTGTTCCAGATTCCAGTAAATGTTTTTCAGAGATCTTTTGCTGAGATATTGGGAAGATGTGTTGCATTCTTGGGAAGGAAGGTTAAAGCTGTTACATGGCACAAATGATTGGGACATCCATCTGAAGAAATATTGAAGTCTATGCTACAGAATAGTCAATTACCAATTAGTATAGATGAATGTACTTCATTGTGTATAGCTTGTATTCAAGGAAAAATGAGCAAGTTACCTTTTCATGTAAGATCAGAAAGATCCAAAGCTGTATTTGATAAGATTCACACTGATGTTTGGGGTCCATCACCTCAAAAGTCAGTTGAAGGCTATCGATATTATATCAGCTTTATAGATAACTATTCTAGGTTTGTATGGATCTTTCCTATGGTGAATAAATCTGATGCATTCTCAATCTTTGTCAAGTTTTGTGCTTTTGTGACTACTCAATTCAATCAAAATGTTAAATGTCTTCAGTCTGATGGTGGAGGAGAGTATGGAAGTAAGGTGTTTAAGGATTTTCTGCAGAATAAGGGTATTATTCATCAGTTATCATGTCCACATACCCCACAGCAGAATGGGATTGCAGAACGGAAACACAGGCATTTAGTGGAAACAGCCTTGACATTAATGAATGAATCAGGTGTTCCTATACCATTTTGGTATCATGCATGTTCACATGCTGCATTTTTTATAAATAGAATGCATTGTAAAGTACTTGGAATGAAGTCTCCATACCAGGTGTTGTTTAATCAAGATCCTAAAATTCATAGTTTGAAGATATTTGGTACTGCAGTATATCCATTACTCAGGCCTTTCAATGACAATAAGTTGCAATCAAGGTCAGTTCAGTGTGTTTTTCTTGGGTTTACTCAAGGATACAAAGGGGTTATATGTTTTGAGATAAAGTCCAGGAAGTTCATATTGTCAAGGCATGTTATCCATGATAAGGATATATATCCTTTCATGAAGAAGAATAATACAGGCTCATGCACTACAAAAGAGATGTCTAAATCAACTCAATCACATATTATGATTCATTTGCCTGAACTAGATAAACATGATCAAGGGCAACGACAGGAATGTATGAATAGCCATGTGAGTAATGAAGAAACAAGAGCAGAGGATAGTACCAATTCAAGTCACAGTGAGCCAAATGACAGAGTTTCAATTGTTATGGAATCTGTATCTCCCAATCAGCACCAATCTCCTAGTCATCATCACTCTGGTACAAATCACATGTTGCCTGTCCATTCTCCATCACAACTTGACGTTATTCTTCTGGTACACTTAGAATCAGATTCTAATGTCTCCACTACCAATCCTCCTGAGTCTATTATAACTAGACTAAGAAGTGGTGCTATTCCAAGAAAAGATTATGCAGTCATGGTTGCTTCATTACCTGAATTGCAATCTCTACAGTTAAATGAAGATGACTTATTTACTGGAGGGTTCTCATTAATTTCTGCAATTAGTGATGTAACAGAACCTAGTACATTTCGAAAAGCGGCTAGTATGCCATAATGGCAGTTGGCAATGCAAGAGGAATATGATTCTCTCAGAGCACAGGGAACATGGACATTGGTTCCACCACCAAATGATCGATCAATAGTTGGCAGTAAATGGGTTTACAAGATTAAGAAGAATCTGGATGGAACTGTGTCAAGGCACAAAGCCCGATTAGTGGCTCAAGGTTTTTCTCAGGAACATGGGATTGACTACTTAGATACTTTCAGTCCTGTAGTACGACACATAACAGTAAGGATCATTCTAGCAGTTGTTGCAGTCAATCAGTGGGATCTAAGGCAATTGGATATTAAAAATGCCTTCTTGCATGGTGATTTACAAGAAGAGGTGTATATGCAACAACCTCAAGGCTTTGTTGATTCTGATAAACCAAATCATGTTTGTAAACTGATCAAATCACTATACGGCTTAAAGCAAGCTTCCCGAGCATGGAATTCAAAGTTCACAAGCTACTTAGCTGCATTGAATTTCATTGCATCTCCTTCTGATACAAGTTTATTTGTTAAATATGATGGTATTGATACAACTGTGTTACTGTTATTTGTGGATGACATCGTCCTCACAGGATCAAATTCATCCAAGGTTCAGCATATTATTACAGAATTGTCTGAAGTGTTTGAATTGAAGGATATGGGGAAGTTGACCTATTTTTTAGGTTTACAGATTCAATATAAAGCCAATGGTGATATATTTGTTAATCAGTCAAAGTATATTACAGATTTGATTCACAAGGCAGGAATGGATTCATGCAAACCTGCAAATACACCTTGTAAGCCTCACAGTCAATTACTTGATGCATAAGGGATTCCAATGGCCGATCCATCTTTATACAGAAGCTTGGTTGGATCATTACAGTACAAACTTTCACACGACCAGACATTACCTTTGCAGTTAATTCAGTTTGTCAATTCATGAATACTCCAACAGAGCTACATTTTGGTGCAGTGAAACGAATTATCAGATATTTGAAAGGTACTATTCACACTGGCATTAACTATACTACAAATACATTGTTTAGTCTCAGTGCATTCTCAGATTCAGACTGGGCTGCGGACCTAAACACTAGAAGATCAGTGACTGGTTATGTTGTGTTCTTGGGGCACAATCCCATATCTTGGCAAGCAAAGAAACAAAATTCAGTTTCCAAAAGTTCAACTGAAGCTAAATATAAGGCTCTTGCACACACTGCAGCTGATTTGGCATGGGTGAGAAATGTTTTGAAGGATCTGAGAGTTCAATTGTCTACACCTCCAGTCCTCTACTGTGACAATATGTCAGCCATAACATTAAGTGCCAATCCAGTGTTTCATTCTCGGATTAAGCATTTAGACACCGATTATCATTTTATTAGGGAGAGAGTACAAAAGAATGATTTAGAAGTAGTGTATGTGCCTACTGCAGATCAAACTGCTGATGTTTTAACAAAAGGGTTACATAGTCCAGCATTCAATCGTCATTGCTACAATCTTCAACTTGGAAATCCCAGTTGAGATTGTGAGGGGATGTTGGAGATAGTGCCACATCAGATGCTATCTCAGCAATTCTGTTATGCCACCTCAGATAAATGGTTAGTTAGTTAGTAACTGTCAGCTAGCTTAAGGACTAAGGGTCTATATAAGAAGGTTGTAAGGTTACTGTATAATTCAATTCTGAAACAAATACAAAGATAATCTTTCTCTTTCTTCTCTCTCTCTCTCTCTCTCTCTCTCTTTCTCTTTCACTTTTATTCATTTCTTCGAGTATAAGGTTATGTGATATCTATGCTTCTTGCCTTCATCAATGGCAGAATCATTGATATGTTAACACTTGAAAGGGAACGCTCCTATGTTGTGAAAGATTGACGTTACGGTATTCATCGACATGGTCCTTTACACACTGATTTAGAACATCAAATTCCATCCTTTGGTACCCAAACACTAATTGGTTCCTATCATACCATAACCACCAAATCCCAACCGCGAACAGTGGATAAACACCTAATTACCTAATAGACCAAAGTCTTAACAATCTTCCCCCCTAAAAATAAGCTTGTTCTCAAGCTTTGAAGACATGAAAGAGTTTGAGAATGAAATATGCATCCTTCCATGTGAAATCCCGTTCCTGGATTTCACTGTATAATCTACGTATTTGTACTATTGAGATTTTACATTATTTTACGAGAATTTATATTAATTTATTTGAATTTAGATTTCAATTAAACTAGTTACGAAGAGTGAAGTTTGAAAAATTATTATTTACTTGTTGACCTTTCGAGGTCACAAGTAACATTTTCGAATAGATCTCGAAACCACGAACGCATAGGCCCGTTTGCGAGTCTGGATTATAACGGTATAGTTACGGACGTTTGAAGTTGTGTTACTAAACTATAGATTTTAGAAATTACTTAAACTCTCACCTTGAGGGAAAAAGCCCAATGAGGTATTTGTTTTTGTGGCCAATTAGAAGTAAAGGTTGAAGGGAGGACCAATCAAATTAAAAAAGAGGAAGGTTTCTGGAAAATAAAAAATAAAATTAGGGCTGTTGCTAACCCGTTTTGAGAGCGAATTGGACCCGTTAACCAACAAACTTAACCCGCTTGTATCTCCTTCATCCGAGCTCCGTTTTGGGTGATCTTGGTGTCCATGGAAAGATATTGACGAGCCCTACATCTCTGTAGTGTTAGATTTCCCATTTTCTTATCCATTTTTTCCAATTCGAGACAGAAAAGTTCCGTGGGTTTCCGGCAATTTTGTCATTTTTCCTGTGATTCCAGCAACCATTTCCTTTGAGTGAGGTATGAAACTTCATCTACTCTTCATAATCTTCAAATTGGTATGCTTAGTTTATGCTTTCGTATTCATTTTAGAGTTGCGTGTTTAGAACCCTAGAAAATCGGTTTTCTCCGGTGAATTTGGACGGTTTCCGATTAGAATTTATCGTCGGCCTAGTTGTGAAAAGTATTTCCCTTATTGAGCTCTAGCTACCATGTAAATTTGAGCTCATTTAGTTAATGTTGAAAATTCGGAGTTTCTAAACCCTCCACCTTGGCTACCACCACGTGTGGCGATGCGTGGGACAGTCCACGAGTGTTGTCTAAGTACCAAATACCTTTTAGTGACCCTGTGAACCTATTTCTAGTTCGGTTTCCGAAATTCAATTGTTTGGTGTGGTGATCAAATTGGACCGCCACTTGTTTGTGTGATTGACGACAATCTGACCGTTGGATCATAATGAAATTTTAGCATGTTATTCTAGAAGCATAATGTGGACTTTGGGAAGTTATGGATCAGAAATCCGATGTGCGGATCTTCAGGATCGAATTACGTAGAGTTGTGGACTCTATCGTTGACCGAGAGTTGACTTGTGGTCAACATGTCTCGAAATGTTCTAAATAATAAAATTAGTACTACGGGACTAATTGAAGTCTAGTGGACCAATATTGGTTAGATAGTGACTTAAATATATGATATATGATTATTATCTTAATTTCTTGTATGGGTATCATTTGTGAATATGATTTGGTCTTATAAATATGATTTCTATTGAAATGTGATTTTTATATATTTAGTCATAGACCTATGCTTATTACATATGATTTGGCTTGTGTACTGATGATGTTTGTGATATATATGTGTTTAATTATCTTTTTAATAATGTGAATGGTAATTATGATGAATGTTATGACAATTATGGGATCTAATTATTGTTTGATAATTATTTGGATATGATTGCCAACTGAATACCTATTTGAACTTGGCATTACTACCTAGTATGTGATAGGGATGAAAGTCAGGAGATGAGTTAGGTTTAGTTGATATGTGGAATCGATAGCGTGTATACGTACAATTGGGTATACTGTGGTCGATAAAGGATTGCCTATTTCGGAGGAAGGCGTGCGAAACATTTGGCGCCGTCTGTGGGAAACAACACTTATTCCTACTCTCTTCAGCTGTGTCAAGCTGGTTTCTATCATTCGTACACTTTCTTTTGACCAGGCATCCCTCTCCAACATGGGAAGCGAAGGAAGCCACAGCACACAGAATGACACCCCCCTTGCACATAGTGCGAAACAACGAAAGAAGGAAGGAAAACGAGTTCTTCTTCAAGCTAAAGTCGATGAGTTGGAAGCTCAGAACAACAAGATAGCAATGAGGAATGAGGTCCTCCAGGAGCAATATGAGAAGCTCTTCGAGACACTCCACGAAGCTAGGCAAGCTCAGACACGCGAGCTTGTTGCCCCCGTGGAAGTCAACCATCAACTGGGTGCCCTCCAACATGGAGGGTCACATGCATTCGACATAGATATCCCTGATAGGGAACATATTACCCCTCGACTTGATAATCAACATGAGGCTTCTCTTAACCCAGTTGCTTCGACCCGAACCATGAGAAGTGGAGGGAGACACCTCTTTGCTGAAGGGGCAGAAGGATCGAAAGCCGTCTTTCGCGATTGTCGGGATTTCCTGAAGCAACGTCGAGAGAATTCCATCCATATAAGCTCAAAGATTAATGACCCAAGGATTTCTGAGAGACTCGGTCCCCTGCCACGGCCCAAGCCGGCCACCAATTTGGGGAAGGGGCAACAAGTCCTAGAGAGACATGAGGGTACAGGGGACTCAGAGGTGTTCCGACAGACATACCCTGGAAGCCAGTACAGCGAGTCCAGGGAAAAATCACATGCCCTTGATCAAACCTTCCTAATTCCAAGAGGAGATGGAGATTTACGAAAGAAAGCTCCAGTGGCACATAACTCCGCTCAGGACCCCCTTGTCCTACAACTTCTTGAGGAAGTAAACAAGTTGAAGGCTGAACGTCAGTCTGAAATACCTGACTGGAACCAACCCAGGCCTGGCCCTCTTACAAGGAGGATCCTCAACACCCCCCTTCAAGCAAAGACAAAGCAAAAGCTTGGCTTGCAACTTTATACTGGAAAAGAGGACCCGATTGAGCACCTTAACCTCTTTGAGTCCACCATGGCATACCGGATGCACACCGACGAAGAGCGATGTCTTCTCTTCCCCTCCACCCTCTCTGGCGGAGCTCTAAATTGGTATTGTCGTCTTACACCTGAGACGGTAGACTCATTTGAGGAATTGAGGAAACTATTTGTTTCCCAACACATTTTCCAAACCGATCGCTTGCACTCTGCAGATGACTTGTACACTATCCGCCAGAAGCCAGACGAGTCATTACGTATGTATGCTGGCCGCTTCAGCCATGAATACTCCCGGTGTGCCGAGGCAGACGACAAGACTGCCCTAAAAGCCTTCACGGCAGACCTACGTGATTGTTTCTTTAAATACATGATCAATGCCAATACTTGGAAGACTTACTCTGAGGTGATGGCGCAGGCTTATAACCATGCCTCCGCCGAGGCAAAGACATATCAGGAGAAACCCCCTACAACCATCCTTTATCAACAAGTGGGAGGTGGAAGCCAGACTCACCTAAATGAGAAGACCTCGACTTCCCAAACAGCAGTGGCACCTCCCCATGCCTTGCATAATGCTTCACCGAATCAACAGACATATCAATTTCAAGGCAAGAGGAAGGATTTCCATCCTCACCACTCTCCTTTCAGTAAAAAGAGTAAGGGACACTATCCCGATAACCAAGGGTATCGCCACAATAACGCTCGCCCCCAGGCAGTCAATGCAGTGGGTCAAACCCGCGTCAAGATACCCCCTACCCCAAGGTATGAGACATACACGCCCTTGAATGCCACATGCGCGGCCATTTACCCCAGCATAGCTCACCTGATACCAAAGCCAAAGCCGAGGCACCCAGATTACACGCCCCCGAATAATGCGGGCATGTTTTGTTGCTACCATGAGCATAACGGCCATGATAGCGAGAAATGTATCATCCTCCGTGATCGTATTGAAGCTTTGGCACGAGAAGGAAAAATTGATCAATTCCTTCTTCACCCTCAAAGGGATAACCGTAACCAACGCCAGGTGAATGTCATATATTCCATAAGTGGCGGCACACCCATATCTGAATCTTCCAATAGGGCCATGAAAAACAGTGAACGAAGTCTGAGGCCTGGTCACCAAGTGTTTCACGTGGAAGACATCAGGGGAGGGAAGTATCAAAAACCTAACTGGGATCCGATATGTTTCTACCCTGAGGAAGAAAGAGGCATCATCTACCCTCATAACGACCCATTGATCGTGGAGGCTCACATAGCCAACTTTGATGTTCGACGAATCCTCGTAGACACGGGGGCTTCGGTCAATATCATGTTTGCCGAAGCTTTCAGGGCACTCAGTGTAGCTGAACACTTGCTCGATCGCTCGATTTCTCCTCTGATAAGCTTCTCCGGTGATATCGTGCAACCCTTAGGGAGCATACATTTACCCTTTACTATTGGTACAGGCCCTTACACGGCTACCAT
Organism: Malus sylvestris; assembly: GCF_916048215.2. Classification (NCBI taxonomy): domain Eukaryota; kingdom Viridiplantae; phylum Streptophyta; class Magnoliopsida; order Rosales; family Rosaceae; genus Malus; species Malus sylvestris. The sequence continues at coordinate 44,386,064 of NC_062274.1, forward strand.
TACCACTAACTTCCTAGTGGTTGACTGCCCAACGGCATACAATGTCATCTTTGGGCGCACAGGCATCAATGATCCCAAGGCTATGGTATCCACGCATATGCTGTTGATGAAATTTCCAACCCCCCATGGCAACGGCTACATCAGAGGAGATCAGCTTACTGCACGATCATGTTACAACACTTCAGTTAAGCAACAACACTTGCCCGGACCCAAGGAAACCCTGTCTGTACATGACCAAGTCACAAAGACCAGCCTAGATGAAGCGAACTTGGATCTTCCTGATAGCAACAATCAACCCGATGATCCTCGAGATGACTCTTTCACCCAGCAAGCCCAACCTGCTGAAGAGTTGGAGAAGGTACCTATCTCAAGAGATTATCCAGATCGCATGGTGAAGATTGGCACCACATTGTCACCACCCATTCGGTTAGCATTGATATCTTTTTTGAAAGAGAACACTGAAGTCTTCGCCTGGTCATACGAGGACATGCCAGGCATCTCTCCCGATGTCATCTGTCATCGTTTGAGTATTGACCCCAAGATCAAGCCGGTGAGACAGAAGCGAAGATCTTATGACGCTGAACGATACGAGGCAATGAAAGCAGAAGTTGAAAAACTCAAAGGCATAGGCTTTGTCCGCGAAGTCAATTACCCGACATGGGTAGCAAATGTGGTCCTTGTTAGGAAAAATCCGACCAAAGAAAGTCTTTCGCTTCAAAAGGTCTTGTGGAGGATGTGTGTTGACTACACCGACCTAAACAAAGGGTGTCCGAAAGATAGTTTCCCTCTTCCTCTTATTGACAGGCTTATAGACTCTACGGCAGGGTGTGAGCTCTTGAGCTTTATGGACGCTTATTCAGGATACAACCAAATCCTCATGAACCCCTCAGACCAAGAACACACGGCCTTCACTACTGACAGGGGACTATATTGCTATAAAGTCATGCCTTTCGGCCTAAAGAATGCAGGAGCCACTTATCAGAGACTGGTCAATTCAATGTTCGCCGAACAAATTGGGAAGAACATGGAAGTTTACGTTGATGATATGCTAGTCAAAAGCAAACATGCTGACCAACACATCACCGACCTATCTGAAACTTTCACCATTCTAAAGAGGTATCGAATGAGGTTGAACCCCAACAAATGTGCCTTCGGCGTGGGCTCTGGCAAATTCTTAGGCTTCATGATTAGCCAACGAGGCATTGAAGCTAACCCTGAAAAGATCAAAGCAATCCTCGACATGAAAGAGCCAATAACTTCAAAAGACATCCAAAGCCTTACTGGCAAGGTGGCAGCCTTAACCAAATTCATCTCTAAGGCCACAGACAGATGTGCTCCTTTCTTCAAAGCACTCAAGGGAAATAAGAAGTACATTACATGGACGGAGGAATGTGCCAAGGCATTTAGGAACCTCAAAGAGTACATGAGTAAAGCCCCTCTGCTCTCCAAACCAGAAGTTGGTGACACTCTCATCATCTATCTATCGGTTTCGGCTTCAGCAGTCAGTTCTGTTCTTATTCGAATGGACAGTGGTGTCGAACGGCCCGTCTACTACGCTAGCAAGGCCCTACAAGATGCGGAGACACGATACTCCAACATTGAGAAATTAGCTCTAGCATTGGTCATGTCTGCTCGGAAACTTCGCCCTTATTTCCAAGCACACGCCATCATCGTGCTTACCAATCACCCTCTTCGACAGATACTCCAGAGTCCTGACACGTCTGGGCGAATGATCAAATGGGCGATAGCATTGGGTGAGTTTGACATCTCCTACCAACCAAAACCAGCCGAAAAAGGTCAAGCAGTAGCAGATTTCATCGCCGACTTCACATATCCTGTTGACATTGCTTCTACACCTGAAGCAGTAGCTTCATTACCATCGGAAGCTCAGAAAGTAGAATCAACGACCTCAGCATGGAGTCTGTATGTTGATGGCTCATCCAACCAACAGGGCTGTGGAGCGGGACTAGTCTTGACTACGCCCGACAAAGTAGCAATGGAGTATGCTCTTCGTTTCAAATTCAAGGCATCAAACAATGAGGCCGAGTATGAAGCCCTTCTGGCAGGATTACGTTTGGCCAAACACCTCGGGGTTAAACAAATTGATATTTTCAGTGACTCCCAATTAGTGGTCAACCAGGTTACCAACAACTTTGATGCTAAGGACAGCTCCATGGCAGCATATCTTGCGCAAACACAACTTTTGCTCAAGCACTTCCACTACCAGATCACCCAAGTTCCTCGAGCGGCAAACAGTCATGCAGACGCCCTGGCTCGCCTCGCCTCAGCTGTGGAAGACAAGATTGGAAGAAAAATTCATGTCGAACTGTTGGCAACACCAAGCACCATGGCCGCAGAAGTATGCAACTTACAACAGGGGGATAGTTGGATCACCCCGATCTATAATTTCCTTGCTCATGGCACCCTCCCAAATGATAAAGTCCAGGCTAAGCAAATTCGATACAAGTCTACCCGCTACCTGATCATCAATGATCAACTCTATAAGCGAGGTTTTAGCCTGCCATACTTAAGGTGTCTTACGCCTGCCGAGGCGAAAATCGTCCTTCGGGAAATACATGAGGGAGTCTGTGGAGATCATGCTGGATCTCGGTCCCTAGCACACAAGACTTTTCGCCAAGGATATTACTGGCCAACACTCCACCAGGATGCCATCAAAGTATCCCGCTCATGTGACAAATGTCAACGATATGCAACTATTCCTCATTCCCCTCCAGAGCCTCTTACTCCTATGATCAGCCCTTGGCCCTTCGCCCAGTGGGGACTTGATTTGATCGGCCCAATGCCGGCAGGGAAGGGCAAAGTCTGTTACGCAGTCGTTGCAGTGGACTACTTCACAAAGTGGGCCGAAGTAGAACCCTTGGCAACCATTACTGAGGCAAAGATAGAAGACTTCGTGTGGAAGAACATCCTTTGTAGATTCGGCATTCCCAATGCGATAGTCACTGACAATGGGCGACAGTTTGACAACAAGAAGTTCAGGTTGTTCTGCTCTAAGTTCAACATCAACTTATGCTTTGCCTCTCCAGCTCATCCCCAGTCTAATGGACAAGTTGAGGCCATCAACAAAATAATCAAGCGCACTTTGAAAACCAGCTTGGACAAAGCTAAAGGCTGTTGGCCAGAATTTGTACCCCAAGTTCTTTGGTCATATCGCACTTCATATCGGACTTCAACAGGAGAAACTCCATTCTCACTTGCCTTTGGCACAGAGGCGGTTGTCCCTGTTGAGCTCGAGCAAGCAACATTCCGAGTCCAGAACTACATTCAAAGTGAAAATGACAAACAACTCACCCTCAACTTGGATTTAGTCGAGGAACACAGAAACCAAGCTCACTTGAGGAATGTCGCCTACAAGCAGCGCATCTCCAACTATTATGACTCTAGGGTCAAGCCTCGTTCTTTCAAAATAGGAGACTGGGTCTTAAAGAAAAGATTACTCTGCGACAGAGTCCCGAGTGAAGGCACACTTAGTCCAAACTGGGATGGACCGTATGAAGTCATTGGTATCAGTTGCCCTGGCTCTTACACACTTAGAAGCTCCGATGGCAAGACCCTTGGCCATCCATGGAACGCTGATCACTTGAAGTACTACTACAAATAGACTCACGATGTACAAGTGTTGAGCTATAGCCGTTCGGCATCCTATGTAATGAAGGCCATTTGGCAATGAATTCAATAAAGAGGTAATTTAGCCAACTCAGCCCTCACTCTTTTACATTCCTAGCAATGGAACACTCAAGTGTTGAAACCTCAAAGCAGATATATCCAACACGAAACAAAATCTAAGTATGTGTCGACAAGACTATACAAAGAAAGGAACAACCAAACAATGGCTTATATTCAAACAATAGATCTATTCATACATAGCCAAACATGCATTAATAATAGTGCAAACACTCATAAACACCTAAAATCCAAAACTCTCAAGCTTATAACATGGGCACATGTTATACACACATCAGACTACTACATCCAGAATACATGCAGATAGTAAAGACACTGCTATTCATTCTCATCTGAAGCCGAACCCCTGGCAGTATCACTCCGCGTCCTACCATCATCCTCTGCATCCCCAAGACCCTCTTCACCATGCTGAGTCTGTGCATCAGCACTACCTTCATTATCAGACTCATCTTCACTGCTAGGATCAACAGCAAGGACAAATGTCTCGCCCTTTCGATGATGCTCATCTATATCTTCGTGGTATTTTCGAAGAATGCTCCCATCATCATAACGATCAAGGACGGCCATCCATTTCCTTTTTTCAAAGCGAGCTTCTTGAGCACAGTGGGGTTTAATAGCAAGATGAAAGGTCGAAGAACTTAAGTATTCTTGCACAGCAGCCTCCCTTTCAGTTGGAATGCTCTTCTCCAGTTCAGAAATCTCAACTAAGGCACCATCCAATTCTCCCCTAACCTTGGATACCTCCAAGGTAGCCACCTCCAACTGTTTTTTAGTTGCCTCAAACAATTTCTTAAGCCTTAGGTTCTCACCATTTCGCCTTTTCAAGCTCTCCATGGTTTCGTCCTTCAGTTGGAGAGCCTGAGTCAAAAGTCCCTTATTCCTTCGGGCCTCGTCCACAAGCTGCTTATTCTCCTTCAGTTTTGCCTTGTACCGCTCAACCTCTTGCAGTCTGTCGTGATACTCGGCCATGACCTGCATGGCAAGACGATCATCACTACCTAAATAATGATAATAAAGAGGAAAAAGTAAGGAAATGACAAAGTAACACTCACATATGAAGACAGCTTCAACATCCGGTCGCAATCCGATTCATCCTTAGCTAAGGGCTCTCCGAGCTCATCGAAGGCGAATCGACGCCCTGCCAAGCAATTGTTGATATCCCCAAAATCCTTTGGCCGCGTGGCAATCCTCAAGTCCTTCCACGGGACACTGCCAGCTCTTTCCTTGCCTTTCCCCTCATGGCGGGAACCGGGATCATTTTCCTGGACAGTGTGCTCCATAGTAAGAGGAGGAGGCAACAATCGGCTCCCTTCTCCTACAACTACGGCAGCAGCATTTTCAACGGCCTCGACTCCAGTCTTCCTAAAGGCAGGCCCCTTAAGGACCCCATCTTGGGACTTAGGTCTAACGGATGGTTCCCCTCGGAACTTATGAATTTTCTTATGCGGTAGGATGTCTTCCGAAGGAACTAACACTGGTGCTCTCCTTTTATGGGTGCTAGTCCCTGTTTTCTTGCTTACCTTCTCCACTGCATAAGGAAAATCAAAATAAGAAATACAACTTTCCAAATAAAGTAAGGAATTGAGCTAAGTTTACATGAAGGATACAACTTACTCGATCGTCCCTGGCTCTCGGAAACTAAGGGTTGGAAACCGTACCGACGAAATAAGGGTCGTAGCTTGCTTAAGTGTCTATCCTCTTTGGGCACCCTCAACACCTTCTCTATGTCAGATAGCTCCTGCCCAAACAGTTGGATGGTGCCCCGCGTCACTACATGAAACAAAGTGTTAGAAGCAAGAAAAGACCACAACAAATAGCAAATAGTACGAACGGTTGATACGTTACAACCTACAGTCTGGAAGTGAGTAAGCACACGTCGCTCAGGCGTGACACCCTTATCATACTCCCAATCATTATACAGAAAGCACCAACGGTTTTTCCATGTGTAGTATGCCTTTTTCTTACCATACACAATACGCTCTCTCTCACTCCGACATGCACACTCGGCATAACCAGTCCATGATTTTGCTGGGCGCATCTTGTAACAGTAACGCCACTGATGGAAGGAAGGCTCACACAACCCACACTCCATCCAAATGATATAAAATCCAATCAAAGTATCCCAGAAACCAGGATTGAGTTGCCCAGGTGCATATCCGATCAAAGATAACATCTTTTGCAACCACGGATGTAAAGGTAGTCTCACCCCTAAAGTCAGTAATATCTGGGTGTAGAACATAACATGACCCTGGGGAGGCTCAGAATGCCATTCTTCATCATGTACCAAGCGTATCCCTACACTACGAGGGATATTACATGACTGCCTTAGCGCCTCAACCTGCTTCTCATTATTTAACAAGTTATTCTTTAGATGGTCTGCTGTGAACTCAGAGCGAACTATGGGTATGGCATCAAAAACAACCCCCTCACCCAACGCCATGGAGGAAGAACTAGCAATAGCTAAAGTTCGACGGTTGGGAAGATCATCCAATGTTTCTCTAGTACAGGACTCTAACAAAGACCCTGAAGACTCCGACATTGCAGACTCAGACTTAGAGCTAAAGCTAGAAGAGCCCTCATCACTAGAACTTCCAGGCTCTGACATCTACAATAAGAAGAAACAAATTCTATCACTACATGCATGATCAAAACATAAGGAAGTTCCTATATTACCCACATGAAGATGGTGCAAAGCGATGCCGGAACCCTTCTCAATCAGAAAGCAATCCGTCTTCCACAGTCACTACAAAACAAGCAAATGAAGACCGTGTCAAGCGCCCAAAAAAAAAAAAAAAAAAAAAAAAAAAAAACAGCTTCATCTACAAAGCTTCACCATCAAAGCTTCACCTACAAAAGCTTCACCCACAAAGCTTCACCTAAAAAGCTTCACCCACAAAGCTTCACCCAAAAAAACTTCACCCGAAAAGCTTCACTTAAAAAAGCTTCACCTACACAGCTTCACTTAAAAAAGTTTCACCTAGAAAGCTCCCTCTACATACTTTCACCATCAAAGCTTCACCTAGAAAGCTTCATCTACAAAGCTTCACCATCAAAGCTTCACCTACAAAAGCTTCACCCACAAAGCTTCACCTAAAAAGCTTCACCCACAAAGCTTCACCCAAAAAACTTCACCCGAAAAGCTTCACTTAAAAAAGCTTCACCTAAAAAAGCTTCACCTAGAAAGCTCCCTCTACATACTTTCACCATCAAAGCTTCACCATCAAAGCTTCACCTAGAAAGCTTCAACACAAAACCTTGCTCCAAATAAACAAATTTTGTTCACAAAACCCAAGATGCCCTTGAACTTGTACAAAAACACTTGGGTAAACATAAACATTTTTTGTTTTACACCCACAAGGGCCCAAAATTTTCCTTCTTATTTGTTCACTTATATATGTTCCCAAACATATTATGATAGATCAAATAATAATTCAAAGTCCAAAATTTAGTTATGGACAAAAATACAAGCAATTCACCAGTACTGAAGTTGCTAAAAAAACTGGAATCTTCCCCAGCCTAGAAATCCAACAAAGCTTCGCCTCCTTTTCTCTATCAAATTTTTGCAGCTGCTGCTTTTCTCCAATAGAGCTGAATTTTGGAAACCCTCTAGTTCTTGAGCAGATGAACAACTTTCAAGAAGGAACCATTTCTGTTTGAGCCACGGAAATTAAAGTGTTGAAGCTCCAAGCATGACAGTCGGATTCTTGCAGATTTCGAAGCTGCTGTGATGTTTCGAAGATCTGGACATATTTAACCATTAGTTCATTCTGAATTTTTGATATGTTATGAAAGAGACGATGAGGAACAACTTCAATGAAGAAAGCATGCTGATCTGAACAATCGAAAATGGAGTTTCGAAGCTCACAACAAATCTGACGGGTTGACAGAAAAATAATAACCAGTCATTCATCATACCTGAATTTCTTGAGTTCTACAGCTCCGAGGGATCTCAATTTTGGATATGTTGTAGTTCACAAGTTAAGGAACAACTTCGATGAAGAAAGTATGTTGATCTAAGCAAGAGAAAATGGATTTTGTGAAGCTCACAACAGGTCTGCCGTGTTGACAGACAAATGATGAACAATCACTCGTCGTACCTGAATTTCTAGAGTTGTACTGATCTGATGGCTCTCAAATTTGGATATGTTGTAGTTAAGGAATTAAAGAACAACTTTCATGAAGACAACTTTGTGATTCGAGCTACAGATGATGGTCTTATATTGAAAACCAATTCAGGGTGTTAGGGGAAATGAAAAACAATTCCACCAAAGAAACATCATTATGATGTTTCATCATTATGGTGTTTTCATCATTATGATGCTTTCATCATTGTGATGCTTCCATCATTGTGATGCTTCCATTATGATTGTAATGCACCAACGGTTACACCCTCTATCATAGCAGTATGTGTGTGTATCTCCCTATAGTCATCCTGTGCAAGACTATCGTAGTCAGATGGCTTTCCATAAAACAGCTACCAACCGTTACACCTTCTGCAATTCCACTTATTCGGGCCTAGCAACCTTCATAAACAAAATATATGAAGAAAAAGTCCGGGGCTACCACTTAGAAAACAAAAGAATGAAGTTTTGGTACTTACGACATGGACTATTAGCAAGACACCTCATTCGTCCACTCCCTCGACTAGAGACTTGGGGGACTCCCACCATATGCTACTACGCCTTGGTACTCAAAAGTTCGTGACTACTCAGTGACTTGGATTTTTCAAGTCTCCAACCGAGAAGTTTTCCTCACTCGGGAAATTAAGGGAACACTACCTCAAACTACATGCTTCACTCACAAAGCTTCAACAATACAGGTTTCAACAAAAGCAAAAATTCAAAGAACTTTATGAAGAAGGCTTTGGTGTATTTAACACAATATGTTGAAATGAAGCAAAGCTTATTTATTAATATTTTCGATAAGCCACAAATATGTACATATACATGAGTCAAAATAAACAAACAAAAGGGAGCCTTCACAAAGGTTGCTTAGGGGAAGTCTCAGCAGTCGGTAGAGCCCCAGAAAGAGAAAGCACCGGAGGGTGGTTATCCGGAGCCTCAGTACTTGACAAAACCCCAGAAGGAGGAGGCATTAGAGGTTCATCATTTGAAGCTTCATTACCAGGTACAGCCCCAGAGGACGAAGGCAATAAATGCCTTTGGAACAAACCCACAAACCGCTGATGATCAAGTAAAACCTTACCATCAGATTCCTTCATCTGGTCAAGCTTCCTCTTCATGTTTATAGCATAGTCATGGGCGAGCCGGTGCAACTGCTTATTCTCATGCTTGAGCCCTCTAATCTCCTGTTTGAGACTCATCACTTCAGCAGCCAATGATTCAACTTGGCGGGTTCTAGCAAATAGGCGTTGGGCCATATTAGACACAGAACCTGCACACTGAACACTAAGAGCCAGAGAGTCCTTAACAGCCAACTCATCAGACCGTTTGGAAAGTAGTCTATTATCTTTGGGAGTGAGAAGGTTCCTGGCCACCACTGCAGCGGTCATATCATTCTTCATCACAGAATCCCCAACGGTAAGAGGACCAGTAGGGGATATGAAGGATGGGCGCCATATGTTGTCTGGAGAAGGCGTGGCTGTCTCTTCTCCAAGGTTCAAGTCAAAACGACGGTCGGAGGGTCCAGACATTTTCAAATGTGTTGAAGAAGGAAGAGGTCAGACAAATCAAGATCTTAGAAGTGCAAGAAATGAGTTTCTACTGGTAGAGATTCAAGTGTGCTGTGGAACTTAATGCCAGCCTCTATAAAAATCTGCACTCGACGGAGCTTCAGAAATCGAAGAGGCGTTTGCTTTCTCAAAAGCTGGGCTGCTCAGAGACCACGAGGGCCGATCTCAGAAATCGAAGAGGCGTTTGCTTTCTCAAAAGCTGGGCTGCTCAGAGATCACGAGGGCCGATCTCAGAAATCGAAGAAGCACCTGCTTTTGCAGCCTCGTCAGCACCTGTCACATGCACAATCAGCTTTGCGGAAATTACGGGCAATCTGTCGAAGATTTCTGGTGAAGTAGAAAGCACGTGAATCTTACTGTTCAATCACCGCTCTCCACATGCACCATCAACTCCTCGGGTATCACATATAACTTTGTCAAAGATCTCTGACAAAGTTTAGGCACGAGAATTTCGAAGTTCCAGCTACCCTACTATTACCCATAAGGGTAAAGGAACAGCACCACTGCTTGACAACTGGAAAGTCCCTATGTGTGTCGACCTCCGTGTTTTGCGGCAAGACAAGTTGGCAAGAACGTCCAACCTTTACTCACATTCGAGAAAAGACTCTCAACATAATTACTTTCTCAAAAACCGGAGCAGCACCGCTTTCCGAATCTCGAGAGTCAGATCCTCGACGGGATTGCTTGTTCGAAAACCGAAGAGGCACAACTCTCAGAACTTCGAGAGCCAGATTTCCTTAGATAAAGCTTGTCTGTAATCTTCACACGTAATATCAGCTTTCCAGATACCACATACCACTTTTTCAAAGTGCTCTGACAAAATTAAAACACGTGAAGCTGGCAGCTCCCACTACATTGCTGTGACCAAGAAGGGTAAAGGAATAGCATTACTACTTGTTATTGGGAAATCCCTATATACATTGACCTCCCTCCTCAACGGACAGGCAAACCTGCAAAAATGCTCAACCCTTTCTCGCATTCGAAAAGGCACCATCAACATAACCTCTCGAAATACTCAGCTTTATTTCCCCCCGATAATACCTCAGCAAATAAGCCACACCAAGAACAAGAGTATCTCATATCATCAGGGTCGAAAGCAAGAGTATCCCATATCATGCTTTCTCCCTGTCTTTGTCTTTGTCCTTGTCCACACCTGCAGGACAAGGAGAAAGAGAGCAGTCAGTCGGAACCTAAAATCAAACCTCCAATTTGGAACTGACTGCCTGGAGCCATTGCCTGGTTGCTTACTTAGCATTGCTCTCGAGTACTCATCTTCAACTGCTGTCAAGGTCACGAATTCCACCGGCAAATACCTCATGACAGTTGATCAGATATTGGCTCTTTACACTGAAGCTGCCAAGCGTGGATGAGTCACTATGAAGGAATGTTCTGAAGGACCATTTAAATGCAAAGGTTGCACACCACTTCTGCCATGCAAAAGATTGAAGCAGAAGGTTCAACGGTGAGCTGAAACAGATCACTACAGCACGACACCTTTCCATACCACATTCATTATTCCGTCAACAGCAAAAGTATCCCATATCATCAAGGTCGAACGTACTCTAGATTTGATGGACTTGTTTTGACCCTCAAATTTTTGAGTCGGCCTTATACTCTGAAGGGCACCAGAAAACCCTCCAGCACAGTTCAAGAATAAGCCTGTGGAAAGTTACTTCTTCAAAAGCAAAAGTATCTCATATCATCTCTTATTCATTTGCTTCTCCTTATCCTGGCAGTTGAATGAGAGACAAGGAGAATGAGAACAATCAACCGGAAGCCGACGTCAAACCTCTGATCCTGGGTTGCTTACTTGGAAGTTTGACTGCTTACCTTGTCTGTCACCTCTTTCGGCAGATCTCCTAGCTCGGCGACTTGGGGGACTCCTACTATAGGGTTTGTATCACACTTGACTAAGCCCGAAACTACAACTAAGCTTCAAGTGAAATCCATACATTACCTTGTGCGTCAACATCAGCTAAATACACCATTCCCGGATGGAGGAAAAGTACTTCCAGAGAAGGGCAGATGAAGATCAGACCACACTTCGGTACTTAGAAGTTTCGTGATTACTCAAGGGATTGGATCTTGCAAGTCCCCAACCGAGGAGTTTCCCTCACTCGGGAACTTAGGGGAGCACTGTTTGTACCATACTTGACCAATCCCGAAACTACCGAGCACCGGCCAACGCTATACTGTCAAGGACCCAGAAGAGTTCCCCTCCGACCAGGAGGCCAATCACTACTCGACACGTGTCAAGATTAGAAGCCAATCAGAGCGCAGCACGTGTCGACATCAAGAACCAATCATAACATGACACATGTCAATGTGACAAAGCTACAAGTTTTTCTATAAATAGGGGTCATTCCCCCACAATATTGCCTAATGCCATTTGTGTTAAATCATTCACAAGAACTCACTAAATTGAGAGCTTGATCCTTTGTACTTGTGTAAGCCCTTCACTACTAATAAGAACTCCTCTACTCCGTGGACGTAGCCAATCTGGGTGAACCACGTACATCCTGTGTTTGCTTCTCTGTCTCTATTCATTTACGTACTTATCCTCACTAGTGACCGAAGCAACCAAGCGAAGGTCACAAAACCTGACACTTTCTGTTGTACCAAAGTCCTCGCTGATTTTGTGCATCAACAGATGATGTTTGTGATATATATGTGTTTAATTATCTTTTTAATAATGTGAATGGTAATTATGATGAATGTTATGACAATTATGGGATCTAATTATTGTTTGATAATTATTTGGATATGATTGCCAACTGAATACCTATTTGAACTTGGCATTACTACCTAGTATGTGATAGGGATGAAAGTCAGGAGATGAGTTAGGTTTAGTTGATATGTGGAATCGATAGCGTGTATACGTACAATTGGGTATACTGTGGTCGATAAAGGATTGCCTATTTCGGAGGAAGGCGTGTTGAAGCACTAAAAAGATCAAAATTGTTGTCCATAAGGGATTCAAGTGGTTGAAGAGTAGGTTGGACAATATCAGGAATTGAACTAGCACTCAATATAGATGCTAGCAAGGAACAATATTCAACAAATAAAAGGTGGAAAATGTCGAAGTTAAGATGGTTGGAGAATCAGATGAATGGAGTCCAACCAAGTAATATTTATGGCCATCTATTTGGAATTCCATCACCTTGTTCTTGAAGTGCAAGCCAATGAAACCCAAGGTTTCTAACCATTCTGCTCCAACAACCAAATTGCAACCCATGACAAATAATACTCGAGGAAATTTTATACATCTGTAAGTTCACCGTGACATTGTAAGCAAGCCATGTGGTATATCAGAGACGACCATTAGCCATATCCACTGTTTCATCAAGGGAACCATTAATGTGGCGACCGAGTCAAGTTGCAACTAAGGGGTTGAGAAAATTAAGGTCTACACGGGAATCCACAAAGACTTAAATAGGCAAGTCGCCAATGTAACCAACAAGGCACATAACACAATCTCGCGTGCTTTTGGGAGAGGCAAGGTCGTTGAAAGTGATTGGGACAATATCGTCCACCAAAGGCTCATGGAGAGGTGCATAGATGGTCTAGCTGACAAGGAGAGAACAGGTTTAGAATGTGGGACTAAAGTGGGGTGTGACGATGCAACATGTGTACGAAATAGGTAAGGAGGGTAAGGGCGAAACACACTATGACTTAGTTGTTGTTTATTGTTATATATGCATGTAGGTTCAAAGGCACGGGCTAAGAAACGAAGACCTTGGGCAAAATTTCATCCTAGAGTTCCAGTTTAAGCTTACCAAAGAATACCCCTAACAATTGCTCATCGGTCCAACCTTGTGCTCGACAAGATAAATGAATGAATTCATTAAAGTAGGCTTCAAGAGAGCCTTTTTTATAGACATAAGAAAAAGATGTGTTGAAGTTTAATTGGTTGTCTGGCCCAAAACATTATAAAAAGCATTTAGTAAATACAACCCATATACTAAACTCGACCGTACCATTTGAACCACATAGCTGGATTGCCATTGAAATGGAAGCTCACAACCATGGCCTAATTGTTTAGGTTAACATAGTGATAGTCTAAATACTCATCCAACATAGCCAAACAGTTGTACGGATTGTTGTTGGAAAATCAGGGTAACTCGATTTTCATGTATATGGGCTTAGTTGAAGTGGATGGTGGACCAGTATAGGTGGATGACTGCTGGTGGAGGGGAAACAATGTGGGTGGAGATTAGGCCGGAGGGTGGTGGTGGATGTTGAGAACTAAGGTGACACTTGAGGGTGGCTTGTAAATGGTGGAAGAGAATACAGTATGGGTGGAGATTTGGAATACTGAGAAGCGCACGTAGGAGGAAGGACAGTGGGTGAGGGATGAGAGGGGTGCGATAAAAGAATGGACGTCGATCCAATTGGAATCTAGGAGAGAGCCGATTGGAATTTGGGAAACATAGGTCGTCGCAAGCGGCAAGCAGGATGAATGAAGATCTTCCATCACGTGGGATTGAAGGAGTCTGATGTTAGCTAAGGAGGCCTGAATCTCTGTCAAGTGGGACTTGAAGTTTTCCTGACAAGTTGCCAACATCGAAACGGAATCGTGAAACCCATTAAATTGTTGGAGGATTTAGTGATGCTAGTACTCTAGCTCCAGATCAACCTTCATAGCGTCAGCCACCACCACAAGAGGCTTTGCTTTTGCCCATGGATAGCAATACCTGGACTCTAATACGAGATGATAGGGACCAACAAAAAGAGAGAGCTTTTCATAAGAGGAAAAGGAAAAAAAGATAAAGGCTAAAACATTTTGATTTCATTCATGCTTTCCCAAATGATGAAAGTTAGTTCTTATACAACCTTATAGAAAGAGTGTGCACGATTGAGACACGTCACAACTCCCAAACCATTAGATGATGCCAACTCTTACAAATGAAGTGACAATAATGCCATAAGGATAAACACCTAACTACCTAATGGACCAACAGTCCTAACAAGATAAGAAATCGTTTGCTTATATTCTCTTCTTCTTTTTTTCCTTTTTTTTTTTTTGTTATTATAAACAAATGGGCTAAGGTTAAAGGCCTTGTAGGCCTAGATGGAATGATGGATAGAGGAAGAAATTCGATGGTTGGGTGTTTTTCTCCATTTGAAATGGTCAAGGATGATTTACTCCTCTCTACGAAAACGAACATGTGCCACTTTTAATTGGTGACAACAATTACTAGCTGATTACTCTCTGATACCTAAGTTAGAAAAGGATTGGAGACAGAAAATATTCAAGCAATAGCTCGGGGTTGCAAAAGTGTTGGTTGTGAGAAAGGGGTTGGTCAACTCTCTCACGAGGTTCAGGCTTACAGGGCCACTGAATCATCTGTTTTAGCATGCCGTTGACCTAGATTGTTGCCTTAACCATCTTTAACCTACTTAGCTATGATTTTGGCATAAAATATAAGAAACAAAAAAAAACCAAGTAAACTAGGAAAAGTTCCTCATTAAAAAAGTCGACGAGCCCGATTAGCTTGTTATATCAGTCGCATCTTGATCTCAAACGCACAAAGCATCCGGATAGGTTAGGATGCACCAACCAACTAATCACTAATCTGGTCACTTCAGAGTTCGTGACCAGCTGCTAACTTCAACTTCGGAACTTAATTGGTAGGTAATTTCTCGACATTAACATTTCCCAAAAATTTAAACCAAAGAAAATGAATGAATGACATGAAAAGTTGAACTTTAGAAAAACTTGGGTTTACATCAGCTTATCCAAGTTTAATTGATGTTTCCATTATCATTATTCTCTTCATCTTGTCAAAAGGTTTTCCTTGAAAGTCTTGAACAGTTTTGCCTTCAATATTGATCAACATCAATTAGAATTTAGAATGGTGATAGGTGAGCCTGTCAGTGACAGTGAGTTTTAAAATAGTGTAATTTTATAATCTTAATTTTCCTGCCGACAAATCTATCGCTGCCACCGGGGCCCCACAGCAATTAGGATCAGAAACTTTGTTAATTAGTAGATTGACAAATCATGTTTAGCTATACTATTAGTCTCATAAAAAATCATATCCTTTTCTTCCCTCTGGGTCGGAATGATAATCAGCAGTCGTGCACTTTAATGGATCACTATTCACTATAACACCGTAGGATTTGGATTGTCTACCCTCTCATTTCGGTGTCCTCCTCGTGCCCTTCTGTTTGTGTGGTCACGGTTAAACCACGTCAACGTTTTATATTACTATTTCTTTTTGTTTTATTATTTTTATAAAAAAACAATATAAAATGTTGACGTGGCTTAATCGTGACCATACAAAACAGGAGGGCACGGGAAGGGCATCGAAATGGGAGGGCAGACAAGTCCAACACCGTATTGCTATTTTCTTTTAATTTTTGTTTGCCAATTTGGTAATCATAATATTAACCGCAATTGAAGGGCTTATAAATATATAACACATGCTGCTCAAACCCTCACAAAATGGAATCCTAAAGCACTTGCATCCTGTAACAGGACTAATTTATAACTGTTATAGGTCATAATTGTGGTTTGAGTCATGATTTGTATAATAATAATAAATTGTTACATGATGTTATTATTTTCCTTAAATTATAACATATGTGTTTTTTTTTAATAATATACTCTAAAAATGAGACATATCAATAATGACATTCACTCATTTAATAACACGTAAAATGGTACATCATGTGCAATTGTTTCTTATATAAGTGAAAATTTCTGAAACAGTTAGACTAAGCTACACGATGGGCCCATCCATAAAAGTTTGATTTCAAAACCTAAAGAGAGTTGAACGAATTTATCATAGTACAACTAGACCGTAGGTACTAAACCGTAGTACTAGTGGCGTGGTTGAAGTCATAGTTAGACGCATTACATTTCAAATAATGAGTAGCTTTGTTAGAGAATATACAATCTCACTTGTTGACAAAATAAATTACAAGACTTAGCTCAAATCTCGTAACCTCTTGGGATAAATATAAATCGTTGTATTCAAATAAAAAAAGAAAAATTAACATGAAATAGCAATGTCCGTTTGCCTGGGCAGTGAACAATCACTACTAAAAGTTTTTCACCTATCCTAGTTGTCCAATTAAATTGCACGAGGGGGTCGCTAATCATGAAATTAATATACTATTATTATTTTTTTAAATACAGTGATGGGCGGCTTGCATCTTATGATCAATGTATCAACTAACGATCATGATTACAAGTGACACATAAATAACAACACATAGTATTATTTAATGAAAAAAGACCAAATAATATGCCTTAGAAACATTTTAAAAAAACCCTCAACCTCGTATTAATATTTTTTTTTTTTTGGGTATGGTATGTTCCAAGTTATGTAGCATAGCAATGGGGGACATTATTATTATTTTTCTCACTTAGTTGGGTCCATATTTAAAATTCCTTCTTTCAACTGCACCTTTAACTTGGTAATGATGAATGCAAGATACATGCGTGCATCTCCCAACCCTAAGACAAGATGATAAGTAAAATTTCCAACAAATATGCATTGCCATTGTTCTTGTTTGTTTCTTGGGGAATAGCTAAATACTCAACTACCACTTGGGTACATGTCTAGGGAAGCTAATTAATTAGCTTAAAAGTGCTTTGCCTTTGTCACCAAATCTAAGAAGTACTCAATCACTTATTAAGTATGTGCACCTAAAATCTTATGGTAAATATATCTGCTTATGATGGCTAGTGATAACGATCAACATCAATGGCAGATTTATGAATGTTTTTTCCGAAATGCGAGATAAACAAGCTCGGGAGAAGAAAAAATTTGAAATTTCCAAGCATTTCAATAAACAGTACTTACTCCCAACTTATCTACTTTTTCCCCCAACTTTAAATGAGTTATTATTAGATAAATCAATGGAAAAATATAGTCACTGATGAAGGCGCGGAAGGATCAGAGTGGTTCTAAATCTATCCTAACTTAAAAAAATAAGATTAGTATTACACCTATTTCTATTGCTTTGCAACCCTTCTCAACACTCGTTATCTCTTTTTTAATTCAATAGATCCCATTCTAAAATTAAGTACAATATTTTAAAATGAAAATGAATGAAAATTACTTAAAAACTTTGAGTTTTAACGATAAAGACAAAATAAAGGGTAAAGTGAATAGTACTATGATTGACTTTTTAGTGTAAAAATATGGTTTTTCGTTAAAGTAAACAGTACCGAAAGTTTTTCGTTAAAGTTCCCTATTTTAAATGGTCATTTATCACAAATCAATAACCTTTAACTTAAGACCCATCATTTGCTTTTAACTTAAAGAAAAAGGAGGTGGATTGTCTGCCCTCCCATTTCCATACTTTTCCTATCCCCTCCTGTTTTGTATGGTCACGGTTAAGCCACGTCAACATTTTATATTCTTATTACTTTTTGTTATATTATTTTTATAAAAAAAATCAATATAAAATGTTGACGTGGCTTAATTGTGACCACACAAACAGAAAGGGATGAGAAGAATATGAAAATGGGAGGGCAGACAATTCACCTCCAAAGAAAAATTGTCCTTCACTTTATGCACTGCAAAAGCTATGCCGCCTCTTCTTCTTGAATTTCATATATTTCACCATTCCAACTTGCAAATTTATTGAATAAACAACAATATGGTTTATAAAACTCTATTATCCTCTATAGGGTTTGTAAATTTTTCGGTAATTAGCTCTACTGAGTTTCATAATTCTTTTAATATTATAAATGATCTCATGCAATGGTTTCAAAATATGATAACTTGACAAGAATAAATAAAATTATCTATGCATATGTTAATTTTGATTACTTAATTATTTGGATATATATTATGAGGTTTTGCTTTAGTAATTTTGTAAATACTATTCTTCTTTTTTGCTTGTACAAGACTCTTCTTCACATGAAATTCTGACTCCGCCGCTTAATATAGATAGAAAGGAAAACAAGAGAGAGATGATGAAAAAAAATGTACATCAACTTTCTTGGGCATGTGGTTGATGGCTACAAAGGGGCAGGCCAAAGGCTACTTGTCCCTTTTTGGTCTTGCAAGTGTAAGGACCACAAAATAAGGAGATTTTAGTAACATCACAATTTAAAATGACTAAATCCTCCTAACGGGTGCCTAGGGAAAAATTGATGCCAACGGATAATTTTACCATCAAGCCTTATTATAATGTCTAATAATCTAGCCCTATGAATAGAAATTCGAACTTTATATTACAAAAAAACCCCTACTATCTGATGCAAGATATACGCAAGGAAGCTCCAACGTTATTCTTTGGCTAGAAAAAACTAGCAAACTCTATAATTCTCTTGGATGAAGGAGACAGTAAAACTCAAGTTTGATTGATGATATGAATAATTACAAACCCTACCTAAAGCAGGTGTATTTACACGTTCAAACCACATACCCAAACCTTAAAAGGACTTAAGGTTCAAATAGGAAAGAAAACAAACAATTATCAAAGTTTCAAAAGTATCGCTAAAACTTAAAACACAGTTTTGGGATAGTGAATGAAGGTTTTTGCCCAAAATTGCCCTTATGTCACAAGCAAAGTTGGTGTGACATGTCCTTGCTTCGTGCTCTTTGAACGAAATATTATAAGCCTTATTTTGACATCGACGACCAGACCTGCACTTCACCAGTCTTGTTGCCAGTTTTGCATCTTCAGAGATGACATTCGATTATCTATGCCATATTTTCTACATCACTATCTTGCACAACTAATTAAAAAGAACAACAACAACAACAACAAAGTCTTTTCCCACTAAGTGGGGTCGGCTATATGAATCCTAGAACACCATTGCGCTCAATTATGTGTCATGTCCTCTGTTAGATCCAAGTACTCTAAGTCTTTTCTTAGGGTCTCTTCCAAAGTTTTCCTAGGTCTTCCTCTATCCCTTCGACCTTGTTCCTCTGTCCCGTAGTCACATCTTTGAACCGGAGCGTCAGTAGGCCTTCTTTGCACATGTCCAAACCACCGTAACCGGTTTTCTCTCATCTTTCCTTCAATTTCGGCTACTCCTACTTTATCTCAGATATCCTCATTCCTAATATTATCATTTCTCGTGTGCCCACACATCCAACGAAGCATCCTCATCTCCGCTACACCAATTTTATGTACGTGTTGATGCTTTACCGCCTGACATTCTGTGCCATACAACATCGCCGGATGCACTCTTCCACTTCATCCATCCAGCTTGTATTTTATGGTTGAGGTCTCCATCTAATTCTCTGTTCTTTTGCAAGATAGATCCGAGGTAGCAAAAGCAGTCGCTCTTTGGTATTTCCTGATCTTCGATCCTTACCCCTAACTCATTTTATATTCTGTCTTTGATTGGCTTAGGCGAAGACCTTTAGATTTCAACGCTTATCTCCAAAGGTTAAGCTTCGCATTTACCCCTTCCTGAGTTTCATCTATCAACACTATATCGTTTGCGAAAAGTATACAGCAAGGAATATCATCTTGAATATGTCCTGTTAACTCATCCATTACCAATGCAAAAAGGTAAGGACTTCAGGATGAGCCTTGATGTAACCCTACAGTTATGAGGAAGCTTTCGGTTTGTCCTTCATGAGTTCTTACGGCAGTCTTTGCTCCATCATACATATCCTTTATAGCATGGATATATGCTACTCATACTCATTTCTTCTCTAAAATCCTCTAAAGAATGTCTCTTAGGACCCTATCATACGCTTTTTTCAAATCTATAAAGACCATGTGTAAATCCTTTTTCCTATCTCTACATCTTTCCATAAATCTTCGTAAGAGATAGATTGCCTCCATGGTTGAGCGTCCTGGCATAAACCCGAATTGGTTGTCTGAAACTCGTGTCTCTTGCCTCAATCTATGCTCAATGACTCTCTCCCAGAGCTTCATTGTATGACTCATTAGCTTTATACCTCTATAGTTCATGCAATTTTGTACGTCACCCTTATTCTTGTAGATAGGCACCAATATGCTATTTCGCCACTCATTTGGCATTTTCTTTGTTTTCAAAATCCTATTGAAAAGGTCAGTGAGCCATGCTATACCCGTCTCTCCCAAGACCTTCCACACTTCGATCGGTATATCATCTGGGCCCACTGCTTTTCTATGCTTCATCTTTTTCAAAGATACAACCACTTATTTCTTCCTGATTCGGCGATAAAAATGGTAGTTTCTACACTATTCTGAGTTACTTAACTCCCCCAAAGAAGTACTCCTTTCAAGTCCTTCATTGAAAAGATTATGAAAATAACCTCTCCATCTGTCTTTGATCGCGTTCTCTGTAGCAAGAACCTTTCCATTCTCATCCTTGATGCACCTCACTTGGTTTAGGTCCCTTGTCTTATTTTCCTTTGCTTTAGCTAGTTTATAGATATCCAACTCTCCTTCTTTGGTATCTAGTCGATTATACATATCGTTATAAGCCGCTAGCTTAGCGTCTCTCACAGCTTTCTTCGCCTCTTGCTTCGCTTTTCTATACCTTTCACCAGTTTCATCGGTCATATCCTTGTATAAGCCTTTACAATATTCCTTCTTAGCCTTCACCTTTGTTTATAGCTCCTCATTCCACCACCAAGATTCCTTTTGGTGTGGAGCAAAGCCCTTGGACTCTCCTAATACCTATTTTGCTACTTTTCGGATACAACTAGTCATGGAATCCCACATTTGGCTAGCTTCCCCCTCTCTATCCCACACACATTGGGTGATTACTTTCTCTTTGAAAATGACTAGTTTTTCTCCTTTTAGATTCCACCATTTAGTCCTTGGGCACTTCCAAGTCTTGTTCTTTTTTTTCTCTCTTTTGATATGTACATTCATCACTAACAAGCGATGTTGATTAGCCAAGCTCTCTCCTGGTATAACTTTGCAATCCTTACAAGTTATACGGTCCCCTTTCCTCATTAGAAGAAAATCTATTTGTGTTTTTGACGACCCACTCTTGTAGGTGATCACATGTTCTTCTCTCTTCTTAAAGAAGGTGTTGGCTAAGAAGAGATCATATGCCATTGCAAAATCTAAGATAGCTTCCCCATCCTCGTTTCTCTCCCTAAAACCATGGCCACCATGAAAACCTCCATAGTTGCATGTCTCCTTGCCCACGTGTCCATTTGAATCTCCTCCTATAAATACCTTCTCCGTCTGAGCAATTCCTTTCACCAAGTCTCCAAGGTCTTCCCAAAATTTCTCCTTCAAACTCGTATCCAACCCTACTTGAGGTGCGTATGCACTAATTACATTGATGAGTTCTTGTCCTATTACAATCTTGATTGCCATGATTCTATCTCCTACCCTCTTGACATCTACAACATCTTGTGTCAAGGTCTTGTCCACGATGATACCAACACCGTTTCTCGTTCTATTTATGCCCAAACACCAAAGTTTAAAACCTGAGTTTTCTGGATCCTTTGCCTTAAGGCCAACCCATTTAGTTTCTTGTAGGCACATAATATTTATCCTTCTCCTCACCATAACTTCCACTACTTCCATAGATTTTCCCGTTAAGGTTCCTATATTCCACGTTCCTAAACGCATTCTACTCTTTTGAATTCTAACCTTCTGTCCTAACTTCTTCACCCTCCCCGGTCTAATAGGATCAAAGTACTTCTTTTGTGTGTCCTGTTTAAAGTTGATAGGAGCATATGCTCCCAAATAACTTTGAGTGGAGTCGTTCAAAAAGAAGTTTCGATGACCCCCTTGCTCATTTAACACTGCATCCGGGTGCCAATGAAGATACAGTGACCTTTGCTCACTTATCACTGTGCTCGGGCCACACAGCACGCCACTTACGGGTGACACCCTAGCTTTAGCGCGAATTCGTTCTGGATTCATTTTCATAAGGATTCGACGTAACCTAGGAGTGCCGGTTGTCGACTACCTGACGCCCTCCCCCTCCTCCTTTATCCGGGCTTGGGACCGGCAATGTAAGATAAACCCTAAACCTTGTCGATTTCACTTAGAATTTTATACATCACTGACAACTTCTCCCATAAACTTTTATTCTGGCTAATTTCCTGTCGTAACTATTGTTGATGGTCAATTTCCCCTACCTTAATATTTTTCTTGTTATTTTCCTTTCATTGTTAGGTTCTCTCCAATCACAAAGATAAATAGGAAATAACTTTAGTGAGATTATATACGCTAAAGTGAGAGTTCTTTTTTGTATGTATATTATTTCAGATAATAAAAGGAACTGTTGATGTTGTCTTGAGAACATAGTCTACATAAACATATTCGTAGAATCTCGTAAATATTGTTTTTTATTTATTTTATATATTACACATATATTATCTATTTTACCAAAAAAAAAAAAGAAAAAAAAAAAGGAAATCTCGTGCGAAAGAGAAACCGGGTGAAAGAGAGAGAGATGCGAGAAGCTTAGCGTACACGTGAAACAGTGGCTGGCAATATACACGTGACGTTGCCCCACGAATGAGAATAAGATTTTGCACTTGTGTGTTCTGGGTCACGCATTCACAACTCACATGGGGAGAGGAGACCTCAAAATCATGCATTTTTTCTTGGGTCTTGGAGAGCTAGTGGCAAAAAGAGCACGTCCTTAAAGCAAATATAAATATAAAATAAAATCACTTGTCTATCAAATTATTCTAACTCTAAAAGTCACAATTCAACCAATATTGTTCAACAAGCTTGTTGACCTTGTTTACATATCCTACGAACATGCATATAGAGCTCACCACGATTTCATGGAAAAGAAAATATTATTGGTCGACATATATTTTACTTTGTATATGCAACACTAATTATGTGGTCACGTCAATAATGAGTAGGAATGCAATTTGAGTTCGGCCAACAGGACTCCACTTATGCCCAACCTAATTATCTTAACCTAATTATTTATTGGATTGGGTTAGGTTGATCATTTACCCGTTCATGTCAACCTAAACTCAACCCAATTTCTAGCCCGAATTGCTCATGTACATTTTACATGTCCCACTTCATGTTATATAAGCTACACACAAGTTTGGGAGGGCTATACTTTAAGTTTGTTGTTTGGTTTTCATTTGAACAATGAATGATTATGTTGATTTTATGTTTCTTTTGGTTAAAATGTTGGTATTGTTTGTGTAAAATTGAATTTTAAATATTTTGACGTTATTTGGTTCAAAATTTGAGATTTATCTTATAAAATAAGGTGTTACAAGATTGAGATTGATAAAGTTGAGCAAACCTGAACCCAACCTAAATAAGGCTGAACTTAATTTAAACCCAAACTCGAATAAACCTGCATGAACTTGAGTCCAACCCAAACCTGAATTAATAAGGTTAGGTTTGGGACCGTTGGGTTGACTATTTAACCCGTCAAACCCCGCCGAGTTGCACCCCTAGTAATGAGTGCGATAGACATAAGAAAATATATTTGTGATTGTATTACATATTCTCTCATTTTTAAGAAGAATAAAGAAGTATAGCATTCTAGTTGCACACATGATCCGTGAATAATACTAATTTTTACTTTAAAAAAAAAAATTGTTGTACTTCTCAATTTATATGACATTATCCTTCTAAGTTCGCTAATATGATATCAAGTGGCACATAAATGAAAGAATAATAAATTAAAAAAATGGTGTGCATGTTTAAAACTAGAGTTTGACATAAAGAGACTTCAAGCTTAAACAAACTCGTGTAGAGATGGTGCAACTTACTTAGGCTAAAAACGAGTCTAAATTATTAACCAAGAAAACTGTAAAAACAATTTTTATGGATCTTAAATCAATATTGTTCAAACCACATCTACGTGTACAGAGTAATAACTTATTTGAAAGTGTTTTTAAAATGTCTGAAAGTTCTTTTGTGAAATTATTTTTAGGTTTCAAAAACACTTCAAGTGCTTCATGCGTTATGTATTCTTACATGAAGTATTTAAGTGTTTTTCAAGATGAACTTGCATTTTTACTAAAATTTGGTTCAAAAAACATTTTCATTAAAAGCTCTTGCATTCATTTTAAAATGACTTAAAACTCTTTTGGTGAAATTATTTTTATCCAAAAATACTTGAAGTGTTTCCTTCGTTACATGCTCTTACATGGAATACTTCAAGTGTTTTTCCAAAATTAACTTGCATTTTTATTAAAGATTTGTTCCAACAGTATTTTCATAAAAAACGCTTTCATTTTAAAAGCACTTCTAAACGAATCATAAACCCACTTGTCTAAGCCCGCAATGTTCTTTATTGTAGATTGTTCTAATGTATCTAAATCATGTTGGGTGGAAAAAATCTACCAAACTTTTTTTTTTTTTGAACAAATGATATTATCCACACTAAGGGGATGAAAGAATGAGCTAATGCTCATAATGAGCTAGCAATAATATAATTCAAATTTACATATAACGAGAATCGAATTTAAAACCTCTCACTTATAAATAAAGATGATGTTGGATTCATGAAGTTCCTGAAATTGAGCTTCTAGGCTTTTGCTTTACTTGTGTTCAATAATTAGATAATGCATTTCAATTTTCAAATCCTTGAGAGACTCTTGGGACGTCATCATCTCTGGATCCGACCGTTGAAAACATTATCTCCTAAACCCACGCGATCAAGGACCGTATTTCAAAATTTCAAAAACCATCCGCCCTCCTTAATCAAAATCATCAGTCAGATCACTGAGAGATTTTTTAGTATGATCGGTATGAAATTGTACATTATATGTCATTATACAAATAGTAAGATATATGTGTTAAAAATTTAATAACTTGAAAAATAAAATTTCTCTCCACTTATATAAAAAACACATGATGTACCATTCATGTTCCTGTCACAACGCAGACGCCATAATATTAAATTAACCGGCACGTGGCTAGGCCTCCGGCGTCGCATACTCGCCATTTCAAACTATTATGCCTATAAATATAGCCGGCACGGATTTAGGCCTTTCGTTTTAAGAAAAAGAACAAAAAAGGAAGAGTCAGTAGCTCACTCCAAGTCACCTCCTACGCTCCTACTCCTACTCTCCCTTCAACTCCACCCTTTCCAAAAAGGCCTTTTAAAATACCCACAAACCCCCCCGCACAAAAGCACTCTTTACCCCCAGAGCGCACACACAGGAACGTTCCGGAACAAGGTCAGTTTCGTCATTTCGGTAGACTGCTCCTGCGATAGTGGTAGTGGTGAATCGGACGCTGCGAGAATCCGAAGGCCCGACCCGAAATGGAGAGAAGCACTCCGGTGAGGAAGCCCCACACATCCACCGCGGATCTGCTCACCTGGTCCGAGACTCCGCTGGCTGATTCTCCTCTTCCATCTTCCGCCTCGCGGCCCCACCAGGTGACATTCCGAATTCCATTTATCTCTCTCTCTGTCTCTCGGTTTGTTCTTTGATTTGTTGATTCGTTGTTTGTTTGGGGATTGATCGTAGCCGTCGGATGGGATCAGAAAGGTGGTGTTTGGAGGGCAGGTGACGGACGAGGAGGTCGAGAGCTTGAACAAACGGTCAGATCTGCTTCTTCCTGCTTCTGCTTTTGCGCTTTCTCCTTCGCATTTCACTTTCTGGGTTTTTTATTTTTCAAAATTTTGTTTCTTTGTTCTCGTTTCTGTGGCCATTGGAAGTGGACCTGCAACGGATATTTCTTCTTCAATGCTTATGAATTTGAAAAAAAAAAAAAACCAAAATTGAGGAATTATTTCTGGGACCAAATTGATGGTTAAAAAATAATGCTTTTAAATTTTTTTTTCTTTTCATTATTTGGATATTCTATTAGAATTTGACTTGGTATTTTCTAGTAAATTTCCCTTTTTTAATATGGAAAAAATGAATTTTAAACTTGAAGATTGATTTATCTGTGATCGATCTACCTTGTTTGGCCCATGAATCCATATAAATATTCAATTTTCCATATTTTGCAAATTTCACCCAAAAAATCTATATGTTTTAGATTATAATCACAGAGATAGCTTTGAATTCATGTATTTATAAAGTGAATAAACTTGTTTAATTGAGGGGTTTTGTTATTTTCCTAAAACGTTAAATTTGTTTTGTTTCATAAGTTGCGGTGAAAGTTTGAATAACAATATGTAGTGAAAATATATATGATGTGGGAATATGTGAGACCTCTAACATTGTTAACTATGAAATTTCCAGCAAACCTTGTTCAGCGCATAAGATGAAGGAGATCACCGGGAGTGGCATTTTTGCACCGAAAGCAGAAAATGATGCCGCGGAAGCTGATGGTGCGAACCCTACCATAAAGCCAGGAATTCGAATGTACCAGGTACCGATCAATATGCGGTCAAGTTTTGCATTTGTTGTTAGAACACAGATGTTATTTGCTGAGTTTTTCTTCTGATGGTTGGAAATATGGCAGCAAGCGGTTGCTGGAATCAGTCATATCTCGTTTGGTGACGAAGAGAGTGTTTCTCCCAAAAAGCCTACTACCATTCCCGAAGTGGCAAAGCAGCGGGAGCTAAGTGGAACCTTGGAAACGGAAGCAGAGAGAGAGGCAAGGCTGAAGAAGCAGCTCTCTGAATCTAAATTCAAGGAGCTTAGTGGCCATGACATATTTGCGCCCCCTCCTGAAATTTTACCCAGGACAACTACCGCTCCTCGTGCTTTGGCCTTGAAGGGAAGCATCGAGATAGGAGAACCTACTTCACCCAACGGTCGCACGCCTGTTAAGAAGGTTTCTAATGTAAGTGAACTGCGTTACTTTACGCCTAATACATATCACTATCTGTTCCCATTATGTGGTAGTTAAGCATATGATTTCTTGTGAATTTGGTTTTTATGCAATAGCCTGGTGGGGGTCAGAGCAATATAACATCCATTGAGGAACCAGCGCCCAAGACAGCCAAGAAGATTTATGACAAGAAGTTTTCCGAGCTCTCAGGAAATGATATATTCAAGGGCGATGTTCCTCCTTCGTCAGCTGAAAAACCACTGAGTTCGGCAAAACTACGAGAGATGAGCGGCAGCAACATCTTTGCGGATGGGAAGAAAGAGGCTCGAGACTACTTAGGAGGTGTACGCAAACCCCCAGGTGGAGAGAGTAGCATTGCTTTGGTTTAACATCATGTTAGGTCTAACTTGGTTCATTTTATTTGATCACATGGTGTCTGGTTTTGTTTCGGGCTTTCTCCTAATCGTGGGGAGGATGTGTTGTTACAATATTATTTGACCTTTCTCTTTTGTTCATTGTGAGTTTTGGGAGTTATGTTTTAGGTTAAAACGGGGGCCGGCCAGAGCGATGGACTATCTGCTAATTGGGTTGTCTATGTCCATATTCTTCTGTTCTTTCTGTGTTTGTCTTAATGAAGTGCTTGGGCTGTTTTACTGGGTTTTAACTTATGGATTAGCTTTATTGATTACTTGTTTCATTTTGGTACTTTTGCGTTGTTTGTGTTCAAATGCTAGACCATAGGTTTAAGGGCTGGTTTGGTATTGCTGTGCTTTGAAAAAAAGCTGCTGTGAGAATAAGCGGCTCTGCTATGAGAATAAGCGGCTGTGAAATAAATCAACAGAGGGTTTGGTAAATTTTTTTGTAAAATGCTTTTGAAAAAAAAAAGTCTGATAGTGGGTCTTTTCATTAAAAGAGCACTGTAGCTCTGTGTGTTTTGAAAAAAAACTAGTTTTCCAAAGCTGCAAATAGCAGCTTTAGTTTTTTCTTTTGATTTCAGTTTATTCTCATAACAGCTTTCAAAATAAGTCTTTTTTTTTCAGTTTACCAAACACCTAAAATCCTCACAGCTTTTTTTTATGAGTGCTTTTTTTTTAAGCACCTCACTCCCAAACCATCCCTAAATCTTCTCCTACGTCAGAAAGATGAAGTATTCGGAAAAACCGCTTGTGAATATATCTTGAAATCTGCTTGTGAGCTTGTTCTTGGGGAAGGTGGTAAAACTGATGTGAATTAGGTGTTATGGAGCTTCTTCTATGTGTTAAAAGTTGCCACCATCTGTGAAACATCTTTCAAGAACGCAACCGGACCGTTTTGATCTGGCCGGCGGCTGTTGTTTAAACTGAGTTTGCAGCTGTAGCCTGTTGTGGCAGTAGCTGAGCAGCAAAAAGATTAGGGAAATTTGGAAAAGTAACCATATTTTAGATCACATATATAATTATAACCATTATTTTAGTGTTATGATAATTCTAATCAAAACTTGATGTAAAAGTTACTAATATACTCTTAATGACAAAAAAAATCTCCATTCGCTCTTAACCATGAAAAAATAACAATTAATTGAGATCTTGAAGCATAAAAAGGTAGCCTCTTAAATACTACCCAATACCCCTACTCTTGAACCCCTCCATTTCTACACTCTTTTTTAATCTATATATATATATAGATTGCTTAAGGGAAGGGATCCCCATTTTTTTCAAAAAAATGGGGATTAAGTGTGGGGCTTACTCCACATTGAATTTCAACGATTCGAACCGTCTATTTTGTTAATCTCGATTCATAGATCATCTTTACAAAAATTTAATTCAATTCGAAACAATTTGCCTGTTTAATTATCAAGATCAAATTTCATTGTTTCTTATATAGCATTCATTTTCTTGAACCCAATTAGATGTCTTAAACATTTCCAATTTAGCTAATATTTTGCAAGGATGATCTATGAATCGAGACTAACAAAATAGACGATTCGGATCGTTGAAATTCAATGTGGAGTGGGCCCC
The DNA here is from genome assembly GCF_916048215.2 of Malus sylvestris. Lineage (NCBI taxonomy): Eukaryota > Viridiplantae > Streptophyta > Magnoliopsida > Rosales > Rosaceae > Malus > Malus sylvestris. The sequence continues at coordinate 44,415,059 of NC_062274.1, forward strand.
ACACCTAATCCCCATTTTTTTCAAAAAATAGGGATCCCTTCCCTTAAGCAATCTATATATATATATATATTGATATTCAAATGTAATTAGAGAACATGAAAAATGAAGAGAACCTAGTAAACTAAACATAAAACCATGAGAAAAGGTGAGAAACTAGATGGTTGTGAGATAGTTTAAAGGAGAGTTTGTTTTTGTTGTGAGAAACCCTAATATTAAGGGTATATTAGTACTTTTACATCAAGTTTTGGTTATAATTATCATAAAACTAAAATAATGGCTATAATTATATATAGGGTCTAAAATATGATTACTTTTCCAAATTTTTCAAAAGATTATCAGAGTCCTTTTACCATTGCCGTTAATACGGCTTAGATCTACTGGTTAAATTGTTTGAATTTTTTAGCGCATACATTATTGTTAAATTTAGCAGTATATGGATATGATATACGCATTAAAAACAACGATTCACGTTCAAATCTCACAAACATAAGCTGAAATCTCTATTTTCCTCAACTCCACATCTCTATATATCCCTACAAAGAAACAAAACCAAAATTCAGACTAATGAATTTATTTTTTATTTTTTATTACATCGATATTTTTACACTAAAAGGAGGGGGAGTTCGGCCAAGTCACATAATGGGCAACCTAATTTGGTATCGAATTTTCCATCCACGAGATTCGAGCCTAAAATATCTCACTTCCAAATGGAGAGAAATACTATCAGACCGTAGTACTGAGTAGTTATTAGAGTTAAGGACGAAGTGGAATACATATTTTGTTGTTGTTGGTTTGAATGGGATAAGTGGGCTGCGTGATGGGCTACTATAACGAGCTTTCTTCTCTGGTCAGTCTTGGGTCGGGTTGGAGCTCACTGGGGCTGTGCCTCCAAGTGCAAACCATAACGAGGGAAAATGCCGGGTGTGTAGCCGTGTAGGTAACGTTTGATTAAACTCGGACGTTCGAAAAATAAAATGATGTATACGTTATAAGTGCTATAAAACTAAATGACAGAGTAGCTTAACTTACTTATAAGTTCATGTAAAATTTCTCTTTTTATTGTGGACCTATAGCTTGGATTGAGATCCATTTCAGATCTCTGTGTTCAGAGCTTACGGACTAAGAGGTTCGGACCACTCAATTTCAATCCTACGGCTCTCATGACAATGAACCACTTCGCAAAAATTAAAAAATTGAATGTCTCAAATCTCTCTTTCTCTTGAACGATTCAGATTTCTCAATTCGCATACTCTGGACATAGAAATTCGAATTGAATCTCATTCCCAATAGCTTTTGACTTGAGAGATAAACGATGCTTCCTCTTCCCTATTCAATCTTCAATTTAGTATTCCATTAGTTCTCTGCTTAAAGGTGTAAATTGTTATTTACCTTATTAATATCTCTGGATTATTTTGTAATTTGAAAAAAAAATTAAAAAAAAAAATTGCAGCAGCCAATAGGATGAAGCGATTTCATTGCTTGTACTGGGCTCCAATCCAATAGCTAACATTGACTGCACTGAAAGTAACCTTTTTCTAATTTTGGTATAAGACTTGGCCAGAAAATAAACGTAGCACAGGCAGGCAGTAGGAAACAACTGTAATAATTAAAAAGAATTATCGTAAATAAATCTACTAATTAAGATTAAGTAATTAATTAATTACTTTCTTTTTTCTTCTTCCAACAATGTTGCATATTGTAAGAGAATATGACGGCATTTGATTCGAGAAATCTCTTGATGGTAGGTGGTTTGTTATTAGTGGATAACATTAACTTGTGATGTCGGTGTGAGACTTTTTTTTCCCTTCAAGTGGGTTGAATTCCAGAGGAAGGTTTAAATGTAGATTCACACTACTGTACTTAACTTATTCATTCATCCTATTGCAAATGGTAAATTGTTTTGGTAGATAGGACATTCATCTTTACCTCACTATGACTAGGTTCGAATGAATTTTGGGACTCCCGAACAAAATTTTTATCAAGACCGATGTAAATGCACTTTATCATTTTGTAGACTTATTCATTTATCCTATTACAAGCAATGACTTACCATGGTGAATGGAATTTTATTTTTAACCCATTGCACCCCTGCTTTGAACCTTTTGCTTTCTTCTTAAGAGTATTCACATTACTTGTAATAAAAAAAAAATATTTATCTGATTAATCAGTATCGTACCCACATTACTTGTAATAAAAAAAATATTTATCCAATTAATCAATATCGTACCCAATTTAAAAAAAAAACTCAGATTTGGAAACTAAATGAAATTTGGATTAGGTTAAGAAGAAACAATAACAAACCGAACTTTGAGGCGACAAAAAATTAAGCTGAGTTTGTTAGAACAGTTTTAGAACCTTGTTTACGAAGTAGATACTGTTTAATAAAAAGATCAAATATTTAAAAACTTGATTAAGTAAGGAACAATAATTAATAATTATCCGTTTAACATGAAATAAAATAAAAAATAAATATTTTTTCGGGCCCTGAAAATGAAAACAAAATAGACTGAAAAATAGCCTTTGCCTAGTTCCTAGTCAGACTTTCTCTCTCCTCTCTCGCTCTGCTTTTTATTCTGAGCTGTTGTGGGCAGTGAGTTGTAGTGCGACTCTTCATTTTAATGGCGTGAGTGTGTGAGGCGGTCGCAGACTGTACTATCACATACACTCACAGAAAAACCCAAAATTCAAAACCCTCTCTTTCTCTCTCTAGAAACCCCCATTGCCGAAAATCCAATCCGCAAACGACATTGACATACACGCAGTGATCGTCTTTCTCGCACTGCAGCAAACGCTCTCACTGATCGTTTGCGTGCTTCCGAATCGTTTTCCGACGTGGGTTTTCGGATTCTGAATCTGGGTTCTCTTTGTTTTTCCTGAGAAAGTATATTTTTATATATTTCTTGTTCTCTCACGTGTATTGTATATTATATTATATATAATACACACTATATTTTTATGTTGTATGTTGTATGTTGTATGATGTTCAAACTATCTGAGGAAGACATGAGGGTTTTACAGAGGGAAGAAGGAGGAGAGCTGGAAAAGCTCTGGAATGAGAATCCCACCAGGAATCAGCATTATTCCAGTCTTTTCCACCTCCTTCATCCTCCGCATCACCGCCACCCTCTCGGCGGCTCTCCGGTGAGCAGAGCCTCTCTGCCGTCGGAGTTCTTTCCGTCGAGCTCTTTCTCAAGTGGGTTATATTCCTCCGAGGACGGTTCTCCGTCTCTGTATTCAACCCCATTGGAAGAGGCAAAGTATCAAACACCTTACGTGAATGGGTTGTGGCTGGACTCTAAGCCGCCTGAGGATGGTCTGGGTTTGCCTGAGAGTTTCTATAGGCTGCATATTGGGGAGGAACAGGAGGGTGGGAATAAAAGGATGGGATTTGACAGAGGCCCGGATGGGACTGGACTCGGTGGTGGGTTTTTTGGGGGGAATAGTCCTTGGAATGCTGAAAACCATGGCCTATTTGAGAGTTCTAAGAACAATGTTTCGGATTTTGATGGTTTCCAACCTGCGGGATTCGGCCGTGGAGGGAGATATGATGGGAGTACGGAGTCAGCATTGCTTGGATTGCAGCCGAAATGCGCTGTTGGCGAATCAATGGGGTCTTTTTGTAATCGTGTGTACCCGAATGCATTGTATGGGCCTAGTGGTGTTAAAAGAATGGAACAGGGAGATGGCTGGTATCAGAGGAACCCATCTAGTGCTATGTCTTACCCTGATGAGGATTATTTTAGCTTACTACATGCAATGGGTTTTAATGGCGGAAAGAGTCTTACATATCCGATGACTTCCCCTCAGTTTCCCTCGGTTGAACAGTTGAATGTGGACAATCTTTCACATAACCATTCAATGATAAAACAATGGACTAGAGTGAATCCCACTAATGGGGTTCCTGAATCTTTCCAGTCCATGAATTGTGCAGGGGAACTTGAGGGTTACGGTTGCGAGGATAGTTTCATCATGCAAGGAAAACGGTTGAATCATGCCATCAATAAAGGTAGCAAGTCTTCGAAGGGATACAAGAACTCTTGCACTAAGATGGCAATGCAGACAGGAGAGAAAAGCTCTAGACTTGATCCCGATTCATATGATGGCGGAATGAGTGGAAATGAATGGAGCCAGAGTGACAATAGCTCGTTTAGGTCAGTACTAAGTTTAAGTTCATTGGCCGAGGTTCAGGGATATATATATTTCATTGCAAAGGATCAGTATGGCTGTCGGTTCTTACAAAGGATGCTTGATGAGGGGACCAGCCAAGATTTGCAATTAATATTTGACAAAATAATCAATCATGTTTTTGAACTTATGACGAACCCGTTTGGCAATTACCTAATGCAAAAGTTGTTGGATGTGTGCAATGAACAACAAAGAATGCAATTTGTAATCAGCGTGACAAAAGAACCTGGACAGCTTGTCAGAGTTTCCTTAGACACACATGGGTATATTCTTCATACTGTACTTATTTTTTGTTACAAAATTCGTAGTATTAGACCCTTACTAATATCCTGTTCCTGAATATAATTGGCGCTATGGTTTCAGGACTCGTGTGGTACAGAAGTTGATTGAGACTGTGAGAACAGGGAAACAGACCGTTTTAGTTAAATCGTCCCTTGAATGCGGTTTTCTTGATCTTATTAAGGATCCAAATGGTAATCATGTGGTACAACGTTGCTTGGACTGTTTTAGCAACGAAGACAATAAGGTATCCTTCTACTAAATTATTTTTCTTGTTAGCTTGATGGTTCAAATATGGCTCTTAAGAATAAATATCTTCTGCAATGAATACCGTCTAATTCATGTTTTCTTCTTATTCCGTTCTTGTGTTTTTTCATAAGTTTTATGTGGTCACGTAGAAAAGATAGCGTATGTATGCATATGTACCATGCAAATGCTGATGTGATACTAGCAAGAAAAAATATGTTGATCATAACTGTTATGCAAATTGTAAATGCAATATTTTGTGAAGCCATATTTTTCGTAGGCAATGTACTGTTTTGGTGCATTATTACCTTAAACCTTCAAATGTTAGCCATATAATTATTCTAATTCAACCAGCGATGTGTCTAATCCAACCAGTAAAACCTTAATGGCGTTTCATACTGATTACTTGGGTAACCTATATAGAATGTTTTTGTATAATACTGCTGGAAGTGCATATTCAAGGTGTGAACTGTTTCATTGGATGTGTGCACTGTGCTTGTAAATAGGGCAACAAACTATAAATCAAGTAATAGGTGGTGCCAAATTCCAATATCTTGCCTTTTGGGGCCAGCCACTTTAGTGTTGTTTTGTATCCTCATGGCACTAGACACTACCTTTGACCATTCTTTGGGAGGAAACTTAATCTTGCATTATAATCAATCTCACTAACTCTTCCTTGGCTAGTGTTTAATTTATCTTCGTCACAACTTTTGAACGTATAACGTTTCTTCTGCTGTTCATGCCGATGCCTAAAATAGTCCAAACTTAATCAGATGATAGTACAAAGCTCCGGAGAAGCTTTCAAGTTCAGTTGTGAACCCTGTTGAAACCAACCTCTGGACTAGGGTTCAAATAGATCTCTGTGAGGATCATTAGAGAGATTATCATGCCTCAGTTTTGAACCTTATTTCTTTTCCTTATATTCATCTAGTCCTCTGTAAGTTTCTGAAATATTCTCAGCGACTTCAGAAACATATTCTTCTGTTGGTGAAGTCAAATTCCCTGTACTGTTGATCTAAAGATCAGATGGAAGGTATATTACTGATAAGAAAAGATTGGCATCTAATCTTGCAGAATTTTATCTCTTAATAAAAAAAAGGTCGTACCCAGTGCACAAGGCTCCCGCTTTACGCAGGGTCTGGGAGAGGTGAATGTCGGCTAGCCTTACCCACATTTATGGAGAGGCTGCTCCCAAAGAATTTTATCTCTTAATACTGACAAAATTTTATTTTGATCTCTTAGTAAAGGAGTCATTCTGAGTATGCCGGGTTTGTTTCTGAAATCTGTTGGTGAGTTTGTACGCTAGGAAGTCAGTGGGGCAAGTTAGATGTATGCAAGTATACCACTCTCGGTAGTAGTGAAGACGTTAGTCTAAATTTAAAGACCACATTAATAAATAGTTCACTTGTCAAAACCAAAGACTATGAGCTTTTCAGTAGCAGTTCAAAAATTATACGAATCAACATGTCACCTAGCTTCTTTATGAGAACAATGAGAAGAACAAAAGAAATCGATGCAAAGAGATAAACTGAGGCGTTATTTCCAACATGTTTGATGCAAATCTAGTGTTCTATGGATTAGGCAATTTGTAAATTTGCTTTTGAGGCCTTGACTAAAGGGAAAGAAGCAGAGCTTCTCATAGCAGAGTAATGAGATGCTTCTTCAGATTTAATAGGTGACTGTAAGTCCGCTTTTAACAATCCTACCTGTCAGAACTCCAGCAGAAGATTGGTAGGATGAATTGGAATATATATTTACTTTGAAACTATTTTACAGAGATATGAGATAAAATATAAACAAGGACGAACAGACAAAATTATTGAAGTTCCAATGCTTTATGGACTGGTTATGTGCTTTCTGTAGGGCCTACTTTGTTTTCGTTGAAAAGACTCTAAACTTATTCTGTTAATCATCTGTTGTAGTTTATTTTTGATGCTGCTGCAAGATTTTGTGTTGAGATTGCAACTCAACGCCATGGATGCTGTGTACTACAAAAATGCATTGCACATGCCATTGGGAGACATCGAGATAAGCTGATCAATGAAATTTCAAGAAATGGGCTTCTCCTTTCGCAAGATCCTTATGGGTAATCATAAACGAGTGTCTTCAAACTGTCATAATTTCTGTTCTTTGCTGGCCATAAACCCCTAATATGATATGGTAATCCACTATTGTTTGATAAATTTTTTTTCTTGAGGAACCAAAAGTTTTCCAATCATCAATTCTTTGATCCACTTCAGATGCAAACTTAAATCGTATATCTTGTAATTAATAGCAGGCTTACAGGGACATGACTTTGAAGTTTATGAGAATCTACAGATTAAACCATTGTGTTACTTTATTCGTTTAATCTCTCTTGCCAATTAGAATTCGGTTTACTATCTTACAAGCTACTAACGATTTAATCCTTTATTCCGTGGAACAATTTGATTTGGCATTATGACTGATGTGTAGTCTTATTTTGTTCCATTTGATCCGCAGGAATTATGTTGTTCAATATATCATAGAGCTGAAGATCCCATCTTCCATGGCCAAACTGACTAATCAGTTAAAAGGAAATTTTGTACGCCTCTCCATGCAGAAGTGCAGTAGTCATGTTGTTGAAAAGTGCCTCAAGTATTTTGAAGAGAGCCGGCCAAAAATCATCCATGAATTGCTCTCAGTTCCGCGTTTTGATCAGTTGTTGCAAGACCCTTATGCCAACTATGTCATTCAATCTGCTCTTGGAGTTACCAAGGTTTAGAAATCTCACTCTCTCTCTCTCTCTCTCTCTCTCTCTCTCACACACACACACACACACACACACACACACACACACATGTTCTAATCGGTTTGTTTTGTTGGCAGGGCCCTCTTCATGCTGCTCTGGTCCAAGCAGTTAGGCCTCATACAATCTTACGCACCAGTCCATACTGCAAGAGGATTTTCTCAAAGGACCTGAAGAAGAAGTGATGTGTTTTAAGCCTATATCGGAAAGTTTTTGTTGTTGTTTTCTATGTTAATTACGAATAACTGCTCTCTTTTTGGCTCCCCTAGCCAAGATACGGGATGTTCGTCTAAATCTCTTACTGATCCCCAGATGAAGAGTGCAATCTTGGTTTTGGGATGGCATTAAGAAGTCTGAAGGAGTTAAAACAGAGTTTTGATTCGATATGATGCAGTTGCTTCTTGTAATATTCTGTTGTTTTTGTGTCTTTATCATAACTTTGGATGTATGATATTCCACTGTCGGAACTGTGGATTTCTGTTCGATGTTGTGTAAATGTGACGCCGTGGTTTCTTTCTTGAGGTTGAAGTTTATTTATATGTCCGGACAATCATCTCTTTCGTGTTATATATATGAACCGCTGGGTATTCCTCTAACGTTCAACCCCTCTTGTGCGCTAGTATGTGACAGGCCTTGTGAGACGGTACACAGCAATTCTATCCAGGAATTCCTTGCCTCTAAGAAACCCTTGGCGAGGTGTACAATTAAACCGCTAATTGTTTTGGTGCTATGAACAGGAATGTTTAACTTGAGCTGCAAGAAAGATGCATTGAAATAGTGAAAAAAAAAAAAAAACAGCTCTTCGATTGTAAAAGGACAACAAGCTTCCATTATTGTTGTCTATATAAGATCAGGAAACTTGCCTTTAGTCTCAAGTAACTACCTGGTTTTACGAAAGGTAACTATTTATATCAGAATTCTGTAGATAATTTTATTCGAACGGATAAGAAACAAAACATAGCCGTAAAAAGAACGCATCAGATTCAGATACATTGCCTCCCTCCAAAAGGAAGTTCAACTGTTAGACCGGAACAGATCAAGCATCCTCATGTCCAACCAGGGCCAGAAGCATTTTTTCATAATCTCCAGTAGTGTCCTTTTTAATGGCCTGATCCAGAGGGACGCTGTTCCTTTTGTGGTACAGGTCCTTAATAATCATCATGTCAACCTCAGCCCTCGTAGCGACAACTCTAGTGAGAGCTCCTTCATCTGTTCCTCGTTTGTTAATTGCCAGACGAAGAGACTTCTCAAAATATTTCTCAGGGCGGACCAAGCACTTTATCGTGGCCCTTACTATTGCAAGGTACTCATCCTTGGGGTCAGCTTTCAGATCCTGGGCATGGAAACACTCATCAAATCCAAAACCTTTTCGGATTCTGGTAAAAAATGGGTTTATGTATAACTCAACTGCGTACCTTGTTGATGTCATTCCCGAATTCATTTTTGTAGTGATTGAGCGTTGCATTGATCTGTGCTTTGCTCCGCGTAGCCAGAATCCTGATGATATCGTCATCATTGTAGGCCTTGTCTGAGATCTTCTCATGGAGTAGCTTAGCCTCGGATTTTGCCAGTGCCAGGTTCACCTCGTCTCCCTCATATCTGTATGAGCTAACAAGAGGGGCCAAAAGCTGGGCGGAGCAATGTTAGATGGTAAATTAGTAATCCTCTCTTCGGTGCAGAGACAACTGAAATCTTAAATGAAATAAAACTTGATAAACATATTAACATTGAACTTTCAGGACTTTGTATAAATAGGCTGAAAGAACTATTCTCCAGCAGCTTTACCTTGCGGAAGTCCCCAGTTGTGTGATGAGCAACATCCTCTTCGAGAGACTTCTTGTAGCGAGCGTGATAAGCCTGCCTTGCCAAAAGCAGTTCATGTGCAGACCTACTGCAGGCTATTTCCGCCAGAACCTGATTGCTTTTAGTCCACTTCTTCGTTGCTTCATTGGCCAAAAATGCATCGCGTTCAGCAGGATCAAGTGTCCAAAGCAGTACGATCCTCTGATTAAGAGAAATTCAGAAACACAAACACATCATTTTACCAATTACGACAAGCACGCAATCAAATTATTTGAACCAATGCTGAAAGAAGTGCATTCTTAAACTGACCTCAAAGTCACTTGTAAGTTCTTTTTCCAGTTCCTTGAGGAGATCTTCTCCATAAGCGTCTGCATAAGTTTCTCTGATTGCCTTTCTTTGAGCGGCATTTCTATGCCCCAAGATGGATATAACCAAGTCCTCATTTGTTCCCCATCCTGCAATCATATTTATCAAAAAAATTCAAAATTAAACAAGATCAAACAACATAAACATGAAAGCGACAGCACAAAAAACTGAAGATAGAATCTCTACTCCTGAGCAAATTCATATCGAAAGTGACAATATATTTCTAACCAATTGCTAAAAGGGTGATCAAAGCTATTTCAAACCATTCGGAATTCACCAGTGCAGCTTATTCATTAGCACTACGAATGAATTTAAGAATCAAACAGATTGAATAACTAGTTTCACTATATTTCTTCTGCAATCAAGGAACACATTTTCATATAGTAAGAAGTGAATAGCCTCCTCTTCCTTTATGGTTTCTAATCGTCAACGAATATTCATCTGTATTCAAAATTTGTTCTATATTTTTCATATTTGTCAAAACTATATTCTTCATGTCAGTTGGATCCTTCAAAACCTGCAGAAAATTTATATATAACAATCTTTTCTCTTCGTCTATGTAGATTGATTATCTCATACACATTTTCTTTTCCAGGTACAAATTTAATAGTACATAATTCTTTACAAAACCAAAAGAAGGCATTCACACGGGCCTTTCACCGATCCACCGAATTCATGTATATTGTCCCCCAACTTGTTTCTTATCACCTAAACAACACCGTCTGGTGTGGGGTGCTTATTACAAAAGGCCTCAGTGTAATTACAAGTAGAATCACACAATAAATCATATTTAATCTGTGAATTCTCTGATGTTGGATTCTTATATTCTTCAACAAACACAGATCTGAATCAGCATCGTTGGTCATTGAGAGAGAGAGAGAGAGAGAGAGGGAATTACCAGACCAAAAATGAATAACAAAATCCTTTCTCCATTACCAGTCCATTACCATCATGTTTAACACTAACAATCGGATCGGTCAATTGGGATTGGTCGATCATCAATCTTAAATCGAATTGCAAAATACGGGGTGGATATGATCAGAACAAGAAATGATGGCATGGAGTAGAAGATCAAGAGAAAGAAAAAAAAAAATGTAAGAAAAGAAGGAACCTTTGAAGGCTTTCTTGAGTTGCTCACAGTCTTCGGATGCAGCAGGTACTTGTGGAGGAACTCTTAGGGTCGACATCGTCACTTTTTCTTTCTTTCTCTGTCCCTGAGAAAATTGTAAACGTCAATGGGTCTGGCTTAATGCTCTCTGTCTGTTTGTATATATATACAAGGTTTTGGCAGCTTTCCATATATAGATAGAGTAATATATAGTATGGCCATTGCATTCTTCGCCACGTCAAAATCTATGTTCCTATTACATTGGTCCTGGTCATTGTATTCTAGCTTTGATTCCTCTCATCAAATTTTGTATACGGTAGATGAACAATATGTTTCATTCAAACTTTCTAATATCTGGTTAATAATTGAGCCATTCGATCAAATATTAACATCAAAATGCCTTGAAATGATGGAGTGTTTTCGTGAATATAGTTTGTTCTTTTTAGATGATGATATATATAAAGAAACTTTTTAGCCTATATGGTCTTTGATATTTGCATATATCTTCATTTTGGTTATTGAGATTTGAAATTAATAGAAATAGTCACTGAATTTGTCTATTATTAATCATTTGGTCATTCCATGAAAAATCTCCATTAAATTAGGCTAAAATAACAAAAATACCCTCAAATTTTGTCAAATCATTTGGCCTATTGTATATTAAATTGAGGGTGTTTTTATCATTTTGGTCCTTATTTAATATAATTTTTCATGGAAGAGCCAAAATAATCAAGGATGCACAAACTCAGGGATCACTACTATTGATTTTAAAAAGCCTATAAAGAATGAACTATTCAAATTATGATGTCCGTATAATAAAAATACATCAATCATATATCAGAGACAAGTAGGTTCTCCATGAATAAAACACAAGCATTATCCTTCTTCCAATTCCTCAACTTCGTCCATTGACTTGATACCAAAAATTAACATCTAGCTATTGGACGAAGTTGACGAATTAAGGTATGTGAAATACGAAATGAAGTCTAGGGAGGAAAGTGATACAGTTGCATATATGATATTGTCAAATATGTGTATCCATCTTCGATCTATGATATTATCGATCATGTCCCCGCTAATCTTTCTCCCGCTTCTCTCTTTTGCCACATAGAAAATAGAAATAAAATATAACATATACTAAAACTCAAAACCAAGGTCTAAAATATCGATGATATCGGAAATATCACCAAGGTCTAAAATATCGATGATATCGGAAATAACGGTAGTCCAAAAACACGGAAATTTCGATGAAAATATCAGGATATTATCGATATCGATAAAAATTGAATAAAAACCACGAAAATTGTAACAAAAACTTGGAAATTTTTATTGAAACTTTGCAGGATGTTTATTTAGTTAAGTATCTATTAGTTTATCACAAAAAATTGGAAGGAAATGCATTGCATGATGGATTTAACTGATTTAAGTTGATTATATAGTGAACTGGCAAACATTGTGCGTAGAAAATATGTAGTAATTAATGAAAGAAGTTTAAACATACCATAATCATTTTTATATAATGAATTAGTAAAATATTTTACACTTCATACATTGCATGGCAAGATACATGAGTGACTTAGTACCACATATAGTACCTATCAAGGTCTAAAATATCGATGATATCGGAAATATCGGTAGTCCAAAAACACGGAAATTTCGATGGAAATATCGAGATAATATCGATATTTTAGACCTTGGTCAAAACTAACTGATTTACTGTTCATAAGCACAATGTGCTTACGGTTTTGCCCCTGTTAAGTTTATGTTATTATTTCTTTGCCATTGTCTGGCAAAGTATATATATGTTTTATTTATTTATTTTATTTCTTTCTTCCCTCTTCCCTCTTCCCCTCGCTCTAATCCCCGACTTTGCCTCAGGGTTCGAACAAAACCCAAAATCACCACCTTCAGACGTTTTCCTGTTGCGGCTGGTCTGCAACCACAATTATTCGACTCAGGAGAGTCCCAACAATAACATTCGAGTTTTGCATGATTGAATCTACCCCTCGATCGAAGAGTTCCATAAGCCCAGCTTGCTGTGTTGTTTTTTTCGACGAAGATCCGAGTTTATTTCCCACCAATTTAAGGCCTTTCCGACCTTTTTTTGGGTCCGAAGAAGGTAATAATTTTACCGTACACCCTCGAATTATCTTACTTTGTGAGCTAATCAGAGTCTCTGTGTTCTTCGGCAAATTTTTCCCAAAATTTCTTTACAAATACCACTTTTCTCAATTTTTCTTGGTTTTTGCATACCCCTTTCTCAATTGAACCGAAGCATAGCATTGGAAAATTATGAGGGTTTTTTGTGGTAAATCTTCCAATTTTAGGAATTTGATGGTGTTTGTGTACCTATTTGCTCATCATGAGACTAATTAGAATTAGCAATCTTATGGCTGTGTTAATTAAGTCAGTCTAGCCAATTTTTAGCATGTTTAGGCGGTAGAAATTAAACTCAAAAGATGCTCGAGTGCTTGAATTTTTTAACAATGCTGCGCTAGAGGATCAAGCATTTTAACTTAATGCTGCCTCATTGGGTTGTCAGCTTTTGTACGGATGCAATTAGTATTATACAAATTCTGTTTCCATTGCACAAACAGTTTTCATTGACTAGGAATAGCTATGTATTTGTGCAATGAAATTTTAATTATATTCAATTATATTCACACGATATTTTAATTGACTAGGAATAGCTGAATAAATCAAATGGTACAAGAAGAACATCATTTTGGCAACGAAGAAGAAAATAGAGTGAAGTCCTGAGGAACAATTTAAAAAGTTGGAACATGTGAAACAAACACCCATCTTTTGTTCCTTATTGAACATAAGGATGCAAATAGAGTTTGATGTGAATGTAAATGGATTTTAATATATTCTACACATTTAACATAGTTATAAAACCCACAGCATCGTGCGGGATCAGTTGCTTGCTAGTAAAAATCTAAAGCAAATGAAATAGCTATTCCCGCGTTAGCAACAAATTTCCCCCCACATTTCTCTTATCATTTTTTAACTAATTGCACACTCTCCATTCCAAATACAAAAAACGAAGAAGTGTTCTCACAAAGTGTTCTATTTCATTGTAATTTTTTACGTGAAGTTTGGACTTTAATGGTCCTTACCTTTGTATAAAGCTTTACTTTTTAATGAAAATTACCTTGATTGACAATATATATATAAACTAAAAAGTATCGCACATACAAAATGTGTGGGCATATACTAGTTATTCGTAAGAATACATGCATTTGGTTCCAAAAAAGGGCATTTCCCCCTCTAATTGAAAAGTGTAAGGGAAAAAGAAAGTATTTTTAAAAAATTGATACAATTGAATTGAGATTTTGGGGGTTTGTACAATTTCAATTTCTCATCTTAGCCAGTCTTTGTTCCTATGCATGAAAATCAAGTCTTTGTTTGATTAACTTTTGTTTCTTCCTAACAAGGATAAATATAATTTTAACTGAAAAGCATTAAGCATCCTACATAAGTAAATAGAGGCCTTAGCAAACAAGTGCATTAAAAAGCTATAGTGAGGGAAACATCTACGAAGAATATTTCTTCTAAAGGGAAGGCTTGAAATTTATTTATCGGTCACATATACATTCTCTTGTTCTTAGGTAGTCAAATGATGAAGAACAAGCAATTCACCGCATATAATCATGCATAATGGCTTTGACAATTGCAGCTCATGAGTTGAGAAACTTGTTTCATTGTTAGACGCAATTGCAAACTAGAATTCAAGCATGAAAACACAATCTTTACAAGAGAGAGCAATTCCCTTGCTTCTTGATGCGTTGGAGGCAAAATGCGTTGGTCTAGAACATCCACGATCGGCATTTGGAGGGGTGGTAATGTAGATGTTGATGACGACCCGTTGGTCTAGAACATCCACGATCGGCATTTGGAGGGGTGGTAATGTAGATGTTGATGACGACGTGGGTGAAGAAGGTAGTGATGAGAAAGATGAGAAAAATATATAGGATGCCTTCCCATGATTGTTTGCAATGCGACCACTCTAAACCTATAAACACCACATTTTTCATTCACTACCATTGTATATGCAAGCTCTAGCTCAAAATAAGCTTATAGCAATGGGATTATTAGTATGTGGATGTGATAATTGAAAGTAAGTTAAAATCCTTCTTTATAATATATAAGACTTCACTGTTTAAAACATTTTGTTGTCATGAAGAACACCGGAGGAGAATTTATTTTCTATGAACCTAAATTACAAGGAAGATGGTTTTGGACCGCTATTGACAACTCAAATATCCATATACGGAATTCCTTCCTAGCTAACGGAGTAAAGGAATAATATTCTGCCAAAAATGAAAATGATAAACTGTATCAAACAACTAAGATAAAAAGAGCAAAACATACTTGGTGCAACGTATCCATATGTTCCTAGAACGATAGTCTAGTTAGTTGAGTCTGTATTTAAAAACTTTGTAGTGCCAAAGTCTGAAACATATATCCAGCAAAATATTTTTGCTTGATATTTCTCGATGTACAATCGGTGGTACGCAATCGTGGTTCATGTAATGCAAGGCATGAGCTACACCGCTAACAATGTTTACCTTTTTGCTCCATCCCACTTCTTTAGCTTCTTCATCTTTGCTACTAATTGTAGCCAAGCCTCTTTCAAGAAACTCGTACACCAAGAATGAGTATCGGTGGTGCAAACAGAAACCATAAAGCTTCACAATGTTCCGGTGTCTTATCTCTATCAGTGCTCTGATTTCATTCAAGAATCCCTTCTCCAAATTCTTCTTGCCATCCCACAAGTGATGGAGTTTCTTCATAGCGAAAATGTTGCCACATGACAAATTTGCTCTGTAGATGCTTCCTTGTCCTCCGCTCCCAATGCAATATATGGAATCAAAGTCTTCTTTCGCCCTCAAGATTTCGTCATACATTGACTTTCCATCAAAATTCAAAACTGAAAACGATATTCCTTAATGCATGTTTTTTTTTCTCCTTTATCCCGATGCTTCTTCTTTCCTTCCAGTACGAAGACAATTGTAAAGCAGAAAGAAGGAAAACTGCTGCTAGAAGGGTGAATGTGATTACAAATACCCGTTTGTGGTCCTTTGTTGAGCCATACCTATAGGGTTGCAAGGTCCAATGTTGCCGCACAATCCTTTATTCCCTTGTAAAGCTTCTGGCAGAGCTTCTCAAAATGCTTTGTTGTTGGGAAGAAGACTTTCCAATTCATTGTAAGATATGTTAACATATGACAAGCCATGCATGCCTTCAAAACTTGATGGTAGGAAACCAGAAAGATTGTTGTGGGAAAGATTGAGTGTCTCCAAACTCTCCATATTGCTGAATTCTCGTGGTATACTACCCTTAAGTGAGTTGTAACTTAAGTTTGGCCAATTAAACTAACTTCTCCAATTCAAGTGAAATTCCTTGAGAAAAATTGTTGTTGCTGAAATTCAGATGACAAGTCGAGATATTCAAGATATTCAAGATAATTAGTGATCCTAATTCCAATGGCATACGGCCCGAAAGTTGATTTCCATTCACATCAACTTCTGTAAAATAAGTCATTCTCCTGAATTCCTTCGGAATCTTCCCAACTAAAGTGATTTGAAAAAAGATCTAGCCCATGAATTTTTTGTGCATTTACAATATTAGGAGGTATGCTACCAGTAAGGTTGTTTGCCGCAATTAGTAGGGTTTCTAATTGTGGGCATTGTCCCCAGCTTTGTGAGATTTCCCCATAGAAGTTATTGTGGCTCAGATCCATAAATTAAAGATTTGGATATATAGTTACTTTCTTGAGATCTATTTCCTGTCAATTTGTTCCCATTAAGACCAAGTCTCATTACGCTCGTGTAGGTTTTCAAGCTTTTGGGGATTGGACCAATAAAATGGTAATTGACTATTGAAAAGTTTGCGAGTAGTCCACCGTTGCAAATATTTTGGGGGACATAACCAGAAAATTGGTTATTATACAATAATACATCAGTCAAATTCTTGGAGTTAGCTCTCTCTTGGGGGTTGGAGCCAGAGAGTTGTAAGACTTCCAAGTTTGTCAAGTTACCAATTGAAGTAGGAATTGAACCACAAAGTTTATTCACAATTAGACTAAGGATAACAAGGGATTTCAAATTCCATATCTCTTTAGGAATTGAACCACGGAGTTGATTGTCAGACAAATCTAGACTCACAAGAGATTTCAAGTTACCCATCTTTTTAGGCCATAAAGATTATTACAGTAGAGATAGAGAATGGCGGTAAGGTTTGTTAGATCACCTCCGGATGTTGGGATTGAACCATTGAACTTATTCTTGGACAAATCTAGCTCCAAGAGGTTTCAAATTACATATTTCTTTAGGAATAGAACTAGAAAGGTGATTGTTGAACAAGTGAATTCGGCAGCTGATTGGGTTGCCTCGTAGAGTTTAAGAAGGATGTGTCTGGAAGTTTGGGTTTCCATGCCCCTATCCGCTCTTGTGCATATCTTATCCACTAATGGTCTTCCCTGTCCTCCTTAGGGAGGCTAAGGGGCATTAGGTTCCCTGGTTTTGGTGACTAGAGTTTCTTCTCCAAGTCTTCTTATCATTTTCTAGGGTCATTTTGTTGAGATTTGAGTAATTTTTTTATTGATGAGCACTTGGTTTTTGAAGGGAGCAAGAAGAACAGAGAAGAAGCAGCTAGAGAGAGAAAGGGAATATTCACAACCGCAACACTCTAACCGTTGCAAAATGATGCTTCTCATTCATATTCATGCTTTTCTTACATTAGTCATCATCACCATTCAAATACATGAGCCCTTGTGATTATGACACATGGCAGTTACAAGGCATGTGAGTCATTGAAATGAATAACTAATCGAAGACCCTACACTTGGCATATGAGCTCAAGCTATCACAACAGAAAACAGTTACACAAAAGGGCAAACAGAAAATCTACTAAGTAAATCATTTACTAACAAGAAATTAGTAAGCAATTTACTTTTCAACACTCCCTTCTAAATTGCTAACTGATTTAACACCAAGTAGACTTCTTAGGTAGTTGAATCTATCTTTGGGCAAAACCTTTGTAAAGATATCTGCAATATGTTCTTCACTGTTGCAGTAAATCAGATCAACCACACCTTCTTAAATTGCATCTCTAATGAAGTGAAACTTTCTACCAATGTGTTTGGTTCTTTGGTGAAACATAGGGTTCTTTCACATAGCTATTGCACAGTTTATGCATAAGCCTTCCAAGAAACACTATGGAGTTGCTAAAAGAGTCTTAAGGTATATCCAAGGGACAATTGACTTTGGAATTGAGTATGTGATTGGAAAGTCTACTCTATTGATTGGCTACTGTGATAGTGACTGGAGTGGATATGAGAAGGACATGAAAAGCACCTCAGGGTTTGTTCTTTCATTTGGAAGTGAAGCATTCTTATGGGCTTCAGTTAAACAGCACAATGTGGCACTTTCAACTGCAGAAGTTGAGTATGTTAGTGCAACTGAAGCTCTAGTGGACATTCCGAGTTGGGGTGTGTCAATACGGATTTAGTATAATTTTTTTTAATAATTGGAACAAATTAATTTACTTCCCAATTAATGCAAATATATATATATCGCAAAAGGTAAATTTTTGGTATGATATGGATACAATTATTGCAATACAATAGCTTATATATATTTTATTTCACTTTTTCTACAACTTTTAATTTGGAATAAATTTAGGGGTTTGGGGAAATGGCATAGGTGTAAATAAATTGTATTAGTAGGTCAATAGTGTTCCGATATGGCTGCAAATTTTAAATTTGGGCTTTTATTGGAAGTTTATATGTAGATGAATTTTTATCTAGGAATCATGAATTGTAAGGGCCAAAATTTAAAGCACCTTAAAAAAATGCACATCACGTTTTATGTGCTCTTTTTCTTCTCATTCTCCATACTCTTCCATTACTGCAACAGGTTGAGGTTGAAACCCAGCTCCGGTTAACTGTCATTTATCATTAGTATCACTCACCGATCATGGCCTTTTCCCTCCTTGTATGCCCCTCTACAACCCCAACATCTACCTCGACGTGATGGATGCTTGAGTTGTTGCGTTGGAAGCATATGTGGCTGCTCTATCTGATTCCATGGATGCTCGCTTTGCCGCTTATTTGAGCAATTCCGTCGTGAATTAGCTTGCACGGGCGGGGGTGTCAGCTTCTCTTCTGGCGTTGAAGTTCATCCAGCTCATATCCTCACAGATCTAGCTGATGCTCATGATTTGGAACCCAATCGCACTCCTCATCGTGATTTCTTGGATGCTGGTGGTGGTACGCCACAAGCTCAATGGCAACACTGCATTGATTTTCCTCGTTTTGTTCTCGATGATGATCCCCTTGCTTGGATCTACAAGGCGGATCATTTCTTCAATTATTATCCCATTTTTGAACACCAGAAAGTGGTCATTGTCTCCTTCCATCTAGACGGTGAAGCTTTACAGTGGTTCCGATATGGATAAATTGCTTGCAATATACTCCTCACTGGAAGGATTTTACGAGAGCTTTCTGCTACGAATTTGGTCCCAATGAGTTTGAGGATTGTGCTAAAGCGTTATTCAAGCTTCACCAGACAGGTACACTCAAAGATTATATACTCGAATTTCAGCGTTTGGCTAATTGTACCACTGATTTGGGCCCTATACTATTGAAAAGTTGTTTCCTAGGGGGTCTTAAGCATGAACTTAAATATGATGTGAAATTGCCGTCCTACTGATGTTCATGAGGCCATTTCTTTGACTATGCAACTTGATGCTAAGTTCACTGATCTTAGGGTTGGCTATACTAAGATTACTCCCAATTTTAGGTTTCCTGCTACATCTTCCCTTACATCCAACCCCTTACCTTATAGACCACCTAACTTGCCTATCAAGCACCTTACCCCTGAAGAAATTCAGGGAGAGAATGTAGTGTTGGTTATGTGATGCAGTGTGTTAACAAATAGTTGCTTATGCTTAATCTGTTAAACACTGAGAAGGATAGTGAAGAACCTATAAGTTAATTACAGCCTGCCCTCCAACAAATGGAACTTAGTGAGTTGCATTCTATGGCACTACTGCTAAGTAAACCATTAAGACAATGAAAGTTGAGGGTATAGTTAAGGGTCAACTTGTGAAAATTCTCTTAGATTCTGGTAGCACCCATAATTTTGTGGAATCTAGATTACTGAAAAGGCTTGGTTGGCAATCTCAGACAACCAAACCATTTGAAGTGATGATAGCTGATGAAGGAAGGGTAAAAAGCTATGGTTGCTGCCTTAATACTCCATTAACCCTTGGTGGATATAACTATGAGATAGATCTATTTGCTCTACCTCTAGGAGGTAGTGATCTAGTACTCGAGGTCCAATGGCTTTCTTCCATAAGCCATGTCTTCTGGGATTTCCAGCTTATGACTCTTGAATTCTAAGGGTAGTGTCCAATATAAACTCATTCATCTGGAGAGTGGTTATCCCCTCATCCAAGAGGTTTCTTTGCACCAACTTGATAAAGAAATCAATAACTCCAATCTAGGGCTCTTTTTATACTCCATGGAGGCCAAGAAGTTAGAAACCTGTGATTTCAATCTCACTCAGTTATGTGACTTACATAATATATTGGGACAATTAGGAGACATTTTTGGCTTGCCTACCAAGTTACCTCCCTCAAGGGATCATGATCACCAAATTCCCTTAATCCCTGGTGCTTAGCCTCCTAACATCAGGCCTTATCACTATGGACCACTCCAAAAAATTGAGATTGAGATGGTTGTCAAAGAACTGTTAAATGTAGGTTTCATCAGGCCCAATCACAGTCCATTTTCTTGTCTAGTACTTTTGGTCAAGAAAAAAAAAGGGCACCTAAAGGGTTTGCATGGATTATACAGAATTGAATTCTATAACCATCAAAGACAAATATCCCATCCCACTCATTGATGATCTTCTGGATGAGCTTTTTGGAGCTCAGTATTTTCCAAACTTGATTTGGGGTCTGGTTACCATCAAATCCTCATGCATCTTGCAAATATTGAACAAACAAGTTTTAGAACACATGAGGGTCACTATGAATTTTGAGTGATGCCCCTTAGGTTATTCAATGCCCTCGCCACTTTTCAAAATCTTATGAATGATATTTTCAAACCTCATATGAGGAAATTCATCCTTGTATTTTTTTTTATGACATTCTGGTTTATAGCAGGAGACATTACTTTTAGCATTTTACAGAAACATCAGCTTTTTGTCAAGAAGAAAAAAATGCGCTTTTGGTCAAAGTAGGATTGAATACTTAGGGCACATTGTTTCCAAAAATGGGGTTTAGGTTGACCCTTCCAAAATCAGGTGTATTGTGGATTGGCCTATTCCTGCTAATGTTAAAGCTTTAAGGAGATTTCTAGGGTTGATAGGGTATTACAGAAAGTTTGTCCCAGGTTATGGTAAGATCTCCCAGTCTCTTTACCAACTTACCAAAAAGGGTAACCTTCATTAAACCCCTGAAGCTACAATGTCTTTCAAACCCTTAAGGACATTATGGCATCTCCACAAGTCCTTACACTGCCCAATTTCAGTCTTCCCTTTGTCCTTAAGTGTGATGCTTTTGAAAATGGCATTGGTGATGTGCTCTAGCAGCAAGGCAAACCCATAGCTTTCAACAATGAAGTTCTAGGTCCAAAAATCAAGCTCTATCTACATATGAAGGAGAGCTTATTGCCATAGTACATGTAGTGAAAAAAAAAATGGCAAAATTACTTACAGGAAAGGCATTTCATTATCAAAACAGACCATAACAATTTAAAGTATTTTCTAGATCAAAGGGCCGAGACTCTATTCCAACAAAAATAGGTGTCTAAATTGCTAGGTTTTGACTATGAGATCCAATATAGGAAAGGAATTGAAAATCTAGTAGTTGGTGCCCTATGTAGATTGCAAGAGCCTATTTCACATGATGCAAGTCATTCCACTACCATATATGACAATATGTGCTTGATGGCTGTGACTTATCCATATTATGGGTGGTTAGATAAGTTGAGAAGACATAATGAATATGATGAGTGGATTCAGGGCAAATTGCAAGAATGATCAAGTATGGATCCTAGCTTGGCTACCAAGATTACTACATCTAAGTTTAAGTTTGACAATTACTTTCTTAGATACAAGTCTAGTATTATGATGAGTCCCATTTCTCCCTAGAAGGCTAAAATCATAGAAGAGCATCATGACACTCCAGTTGCAGGTTATCAAGGAGTACTCAAAACATACCAAAGGATAAAGAAAGGTCAAGTTGTATGTAGCACAATGCAATATCTGTCAACAAAACAAGTATGAAACCATATCCCCTCCAGGATTGATTCAGCATCTACCTATTCCCCAGCATGTTTGGCAGGATATTAGCATGGATTTCATCACAGAGCTGCCCCCTTGTAGAGGAAAAACTGTGATTTTTGTTATGGTTGAAAGGCTTACAAAATATGGCTTTGGCACTTCCATTTATTGCATCCTTGGTAGCTCAAATGTTTGTTGACAATGTTTTCAAGCTTCATGGCATGCCTGCCACCATTGTCATTAACAGAGAATCAATTTCCCTAAGTGTCATCTGGAAGAAGTTCTTCAACTTGCAGGGTTCTAAGCTCTGCATGAGTTCAGGCTACCACCCTCAAACGGATGGGCAAACTGAGGTGGTTAACAAGTGTGTAGAGACCGATTTGAGATGCTTTGTTGGAATTCAACCTAAAAATGGGTGGAATGGTTGTCGTGGGCATAATGGAGCTATAATACATCTTACCATTCATCTTCAAAATTCGCACCTTCTAAATTGGCTTACAATTATCCTCTTCCCATTATAACTGCTCATGAAGTTGGTACTACTAAATTGGACTCAATGGAGCATTGCTTGCAAGAAAGGGATAAGAATGCAGGCTAACAAGCACAGAACTGAAAAAGAATTCTATGTGGGGGACTTTGTGTATCTCAGGTTAGTTCCTTATCAATTACAGACTTTGAATTGTTACTCTTTCCACAAACTACATCCTAAGTTTTATGGCCTTTATAAACTATTGGAAAGTGTTTATACCATACTTGACCAATCTCAAAACTACTGAGCACCGGTCAACGTTATACCGTCAAGGACCCAAAAGAGTTTCCCTCCAACCAAGAGGCCAATCACAGCACAACACGTGTTGACATCAGAAGCCAATCATAGCGCGACACGTGTCAACATCAGAAGCCAATCACAACACGACACGTGTCAACATCAGAAGCCAATCACAACACGACACGTGTCAATGTCAAAATGAAACTAGAAACTCTCTTCTATAAATAGAGATCATTCTCTCATAATATTTCCTAATGTCATTTGTACTAAATCATTCACTTGTACTCACTAAATGAGAGCTTGAACCTATGTACTTGTGTAAACCCTTCACAATTAATGAGAACTCCTCTACTCCATGGACGTAGCCAATTTGGGTGAACCACGTACATCTTGTGTTTGCTTCCCTATCTCTATCTGTTTACATACTTATCCATACTAGTGACCGGAGCAATCTAGCGAAGGTCACAAACTTAACACTTTTTGTTGTACCAAAGTCCTCACTGATTTTGTGCATCAACAGAAAGAATTGGTCATGTGGCTTATAAATTGTAGTTACCTGAGGGCTCTAAAATTCACCTAGACTTTCATGTTAGTTGTCTCAAGAAGCACTTGGGCAATTTGGTTCAACCAGTTGCGGTGTTACCAAATGTCACATGGGAGGATTTAGTTCAAGTGCAGCCTCACTCAGTGCTAGCTCGGAGGATTTACAAGAAAGGACAAGTTACATGAGTGCAACTGCTTATGCATTAGGTTGGTCAAGGTGCTGAGGAAGCAACTTGGGAAGATTTCGACGAATTTCAAAATCAAGTTTCCAGAGTTTCAGTTGTGAATCTTGAGGACAAGGTTGTCATAAGGGAAATTAACTTGGCTGCTGGACAATTTAGCAGCCAAGTCTTGTTCATCATAAGGGGGGAATAATGATAGGATCCTTTATTTAGTGACTTACTTAATCACTAAGAAAAATAGTTTTTTTAATGTAATTTGTTATTTTGTCATTTGTGGAGTCTGTTGGACTGGAATGCCTTGTTGGCACTTCCGGGTCCAGTCCCTTTAGATGGAGCAATGGCTCTCTCACTTTACCAACGGTTATATGAAAAATATATTTTTTTTTTTAAATACACAGCAAGTTTTCTGTGCTCTTCTTCTCCATTCTCCATATTCCTCCATTACTGCAACAGGATGAGGTCGAAACCCAGCTCCGGTGAACTGGTATCTATCAGAGGTTAGATTCTTCTGGGTTTGATTTTGAAATCAGGCTTTCCATTTGAAGAAAGCCTCTGCTTCAGTAAAATTAGCAGAATCGAAAGCAACATTTTGCGCGGAAATAAGCTTGGCATACAAGATAATGCAGGCTAGAGAGCAAATTTGATCAAAGTTGAAGATGCCATTCGTTTTGTTTTGGTGAGAAAATGTAGTTCAGGTGGCTAAATTTATAATGCAATCTTCTGTTACTGTTCTGTTTCGATGTTGAATTCACACAGTAGACCGCAAGCTTCAGAGCTAAAGACTTCTGACTATAGAGATGTCTCCTTTTCTTTCTAATCATTAAAACTCCATCCATTTGATGAACGGTGCATTTTGTCGTTGAAACGAAACAAAAATAATTTGATAGGCAAGCCGTAACCACCTTGCAAATATCTGATGGCACACAAAGAAGTAAAGAACTTACAAAATTACAAGACCAGTGGAATTCCCAAGTACCATTACTTACGATGATTTGAAATTTCATAAGAAATTTCGTGCATGGTAGGCCTAAACTCTGGATTTGCATTTAAGCATACAACCGCTAGCTTTAGGATAGTAAGAACTTCATCCAGAATTTTACCAGTCGGATGCGCAAGGCGATAATCCAACAAATCCGGCAACATTTTGTCTGTCCTGATTGCAGATGACAACAAAGACTCCACTAGAATGCTAGGGTACTTTCCTTTAATCACTTCCAGTGATAACACCCCAAAGCTGTACACGTCGCATTTCTCTGTCACCTTCATTGTGTAAGCAAGCTCTGCGACAAAGGGTAAACATTTTTTTTAGGAGAGAGATGTTGCATGAAATCTACACTTTAACAACACAACATGTTTAAATTGTATAGTAAGAAAAAATTTGTGGACTATTATATACTATGTATTACCTGGTGCTACGTATCCAATTGTGCCTGCAACTGCAGTCCAGTTAGATGAGTTATAATCTAGAACCTTAGCAGTGCCGAAGTCAGAAATCCGAACTTCATATGCATCATCTAGCAACATGTTCTTGCTGGATATGTCTCGATGAACAATTGGTGGAGACACGTCAGAGTGCATATAGGATAAACCATGAGCCACACCTTTAATGATATTCACCCTCTTGCTCCAGTCCAACTTCTTAGCTTCCTCATCATTGGCCAATATTGAAAACAAGCTACCCCTTTCAAGGTACTCGTATATCAAAAATGAGTGCCGCGAATGTTGACAGAAACCATAAAGCTTAACAATGTTCCGATGGCGTATCTCAGTTAATGCCCTTACCTCGTTTAAGAACTCTTTTCGATTGCTCCACTCACCACCATCACAAGGGCTGTGGAGTTTCTTTACTGCTACCAAGTCATCCGAGGGCAGCATTGCTGTGTAAACACTTCCAGCTGAGCCTCTCCCAATGCAATATTTCGCATCAAAATCCTCAGTTGCTTTTATGATTTCTTCATACAATATTTTTCCATCAAATATCGATATTGCGAGCAATTCGAACTCTTTGGGTTGAATGTCACTTTGTTCGTTTTGTTGGAATTTCCTTTTTCTTCTCAAAGTGATATAGATTCCATAGAAAGCAATTATAAATACCCCAAAAGCAGGAAGCATGATCAAGAAGCACACAAAACCAATTTTAGAGTTAGGCTTCTTTTTTCTAGGACTATTTTTGCAGGGCTGCAGACCTGTAACATTCCCACACAAACCTTTGTTCCCTTGCAATGCCTCTACTGGAGCCTCCTGAAATGCTTTGTTGCCTGGAATCGGACCCCATAATTGATTGTATGATACGTCGACAAACTCCAAGCCACGAAGTTCCTCAAAAGCACGTGGAACAACACCAGAGAGGTTATTGTGAGAGAGATTTAGTGTCACCAAGCTTTCTAAATCACTAAATTCAGTTGGTATCCCTTCAGCAAGCGAGTTATGACTCAAATCTAGTACGGACAGCTGCATTAACCTCCCTAACTGAGTCGGAATTTCATAGCTCAACTTGTTGGCGCTCAAATTCATGTGGTGCATTTTCACAAAGTTCCCTATGCTGCTTGGAATTGACTGGCTCAAGTTGTTAGTGGACAGGTCAAGATACTCAAGATCAGTCAGTGATCCAAGTTCTTGTGGTATACCGCCCGAAAGTTGATTTTCATTGAGTATAAGCTTCACCAAAGAAGTAAGCCTTCCAAGTTCCATAGGGATCTTCCCAACTAAATGATTTGAAGAAAGATTAAGCAAATGTAGTTGAGTCAAGTTTCCAATCTCAGCGGGTATGAAACCAGTAATATTATTCCCTGCAATCTCAAGATTTTTTAGCCGCAGAGACCTACCCCATTTATGTGAAAGTTCACCATAAAATCTGTTGTTGCTTAGATTTATGTAATCCAAGTTCGGATAAACACCAAAATCTTCAGATATGTTTCCAGTGAGCTGGTTTCCATCAAGGCGGAATCTGTACAAGGTTGTGCAGTTCCTCAAGCTCTTGGGGATTCGACCTGTGAGACGGTTGCCATTTGCAGTGAAATTCATAAGCAGTCCACCCCGGCAAAGGCCCTCTGGCAAATGACCGGTGAAATTGTTTCTGGCAAGCCTCAGAACAGCCAAGTTCATGAGATTTGATATCACTTGGGGAATGGAACCTGAGAGGCGGTTGTCACGTAGTTGTACAACTTGTAATCTGCTCAAATTCGCGATCGACATGGGAAGAGGACCACTGAGTCTATTCTCCATGAGATTTAGAACAACAAGAGACTTAAGCTGGTCTATTTCTTGAGGGACTGAGCCATTTAACTTGTTTTTATTTAGGTACAGGTTCTCGAGATTTTCTAGGAAACAGATTTCTGGTGGAATTTTACCCGACAACTTATTATCCGAGAGATCAAGATATATGAGTTTCGAGAGGGAGCTGATTTGAGGTGGGATGGAATCAAAGAGCTTATTCTTGCTGAAATCAAGGTATACAAGATTAGGGAAGGAGACAAACGGAAATTCTTGTAGCCTACCTTGTAAACCGGAGTTGGTAATGTTTATCTTGCTGACACTTCCTGCAGGGTTACATGAAATCCCAGTCCACATATTACATGGGTTTTCATTAGCTTTTTGATTTCTTGAAGAATTGGTGGCGTTGCTGGGAAGGTAAGTCCATGAGCTTAGATTTTGGAGCTGGGTTTGGTTTTGAATGCTGGCTTTCCATTTGAGAAGAGCCTCTGCTTCATCATTAGAACTAGCAGAAGCGAACGCAACGTAGTTTGGTGACAAAAGCAGCAGAACATACAAGATAAGGCAATAAGCAAGAGAGCATACCTTATCACCAGTTGGATTTCTCATGGCTTTTATTTGAGCATACAGTGTTTATTCAGGGCTTGAATGATTTATTTGCAATGCCATTAGATGTTATTCTGCCATCCTGCTTATTTCAAGATGGTGTGCTGAAGACTTTGAAAATACTTCAGTAAAACACTCAAAAGTCTTTGGGAATGTTTGTCTCTTTCCACAAATTGTTCTTCCATTGCGACCTTTGAATTTTCTTGTTGAATTACATGAAAATAATAGGCATTTGGTCCAAGTGAGGGTCCATTCCAAGTGACGGTGAAAACCCTCTATTCATGAAGGAAGTTAAGGCTCCACAAAAAAATCAATTAGCAGTGGAGAGAGTAACCCGACTCCTTATAAACCCTTGCCATGTTTCTTAATATTCCAATCACATCCTCACAATCTGTTTGACATTGTGGCAAAGGGTACCGGATGGTCGCCATCATTGAGCACCTCTCGCAGGACAAGGCGTATTCACACCTATAAATCTTGCAGAAGTCGGTACATAAAACAAAAAAGAAAAGGGAAGAAGTCTTAACCTTCTCACCGTGGCCTACAAACTCACAAGCCGCAAGCATATAAACTCAGATTTTTCTCTCTAGTTGCTACATACGTACTTGCTATCCGCTTTTAATTTTTCTTTTTTTGGTGCTAACTAACCCGTTTTTTTATTCAAGCGATAATCTACACTAAATTAATATAAACTAAAGGAATCGAACTTTGGTGCAAAACCAAAAGAGAAAATTACTCAAGCCAACTTGACTACTTGAAATAGTAAGGTTATATATCTAAATTTACATGACATTAGAAAAACAAAAAGAAAAACGAAAACAAATTATACCAAGTCTGCACCGGGATTATAGTATATACATATATACCACAGTTAATATGGAGATTAGCCAAGTTAAAATCCTCTCTAAATTCCTCACCTACTACAAAAATTCAGCGCTCTACCTGTCCCTTCTCTATATCAGAGATTTCGAGTGATATAATCTGAGAAATGTCGTACATTGTCGGCCTAAACCGAGGATTTTCATGTAAGCATGCAACTGCTAGCTTAAAGACAGTAGTAAGTTCAACCAGAACTATATCTGTGGGTGGTGCAATGCGATCATCTAACAAATCCCCGAGCATTTTGCCTTCCCTGAGTACTGGTGATAACAATGACCCCATTAGATTACTCGGGTGCTTTCCTTGAATCACTTCAAGTGCCAACACGCCAAAGCTGTAGACGTCACATTTCTCAGTTACCTTCAATGTGTATGCAAACTCTGCCAAAAAGGTATAAGTAGAACAAAATTTAGATGTCAGACAGTTTTCCTTTAGAGATCTGCCCAAGAGCATATAAAAGGAAATGATCTTATGTCAAATAATATGGCATGTTCTGCGTCAGATTATCTATCGATCAGGTGGATTTTTCTCCGAATATGCAGTTCAGATACAGCTTAACAACATACGTAATGTAACGGAAAACCAACAAGAAATTACCTGGTGCTACATATCCAAACGTGCCTGCAACTGCAGTCCAGTTAGAAGAGTTAATCTCGAGTAGTTTAGCAGTGCCAAAGTCGGAAATGCAAGCCTCATATTCATCGTCCAGCAAAATGTTCTTGCTGGATATGTCTCTATGAACAATAGGCGGGGACACATCAGAGTGCATGTAGGATAATCCATGTGCCACGCCTTTAATGATATTCAGCCGTTTACTCCAATCCAATTTCTTAGCCTCCTCATCATTGTCCAAGATTGAAAACAAGCTACCCCTTTCAAGGTACTCGTAAACCAAAAACGAATGTTGTGAATGTGAGCAGAAACCATAAAGCTTGACAATGTTCCGATGGCGTATCTCAGTTAATGTCTTTACCTCATTTAGAAGCTCTTTCCGAGTGCTCCATTCACCATCAGATGGAGTGTGGAGCTTCTTTACAGCTACCAAGTTATCTAAGGGCAGCTTTGCTTTGTAAACACTGCCAAACCCCCCTCTTCCAATGCAATATGCATCATCAAAATCCTCAGTTGCTTTTATGATTTCTTCATAAAACAACTTTCCATCAAAAATTGAAATCGTGCGCAGTTCGAATTCTTTAGGCTGCATGTCACCCTCTTCTGTTTGTTCGCATTTATTTCTTCTTAGTAAAGTGATGTAAATTCCACAAGCAATTACAATTGCCCCCACTGCAGGTGGCAAGATTATGTGCACAACTTTGGAACCAGTTTTCGATTTATGCTTCTTTTCACAAAGACTATTGTTGCAGGGCAGTAGACCCGTAGCATTGCCACACAAACCATTGTTTCCTTGCAATGCTTTCACGGGAGCCTCTTGGAGTGCTTTGTTATTCGGAATTGGACCACATAACTGATTGTTTGATATGTCGACAAACTCCAAGCCATGCAGGTCATCAAAAGTACTTGGAATAACACCAGAAAGGTTGTTGTGGGAGAGATTTAGCGTCACCAAACTAACCAAACTAGAAAACTCAGTTGGTATCTCTCCAGCAAGAATGTTATGACTCAAATCCAGCACAGACAGCTGCAGTAACATGCCCAACTGAATTGGTATTCCATGGCTCAACTTGTTTTTGCTCAAATTCAGGTGGTGAAGTTTTGCGAAGTCCCTGATACTACTTGGTATCGACTGGCTCAAATTGTTTGCGGACAGGTCAAGATACTCGAGCTCAGTCAGTGATCCGAGTTCTTGAGGTATACCACCAGAAAGTTGATTGTCATTCAATATAAGCTTCACCATAGAAGTCAGCCTTCCAAGTTCCACAGGGATCTTCCCGACCAAATGATTTGAGGAAAGATTAAGCAAACCGAGTTGAGTCAAGTTTCCAATCTCAGGTGGTATGGATCCAGTGATGTTGTTCCCTGCAATCTCAAAATCTGTTAGCTGCAAAGACTTGCCCCATTTGTGTGAAATTTCACCGTAAAACTTATTGTCACTTAGGTTTATGTAGTCCAAGTTCGGATAAACACCAAAGTCTTCAGAAATATTTCCAGTGAATTGGTTTCCATCAAGGCGAACTCTGTACAATGTTGTGCAGTTTCTCAAGCTTTCTGGCATTCGACCTGACAGACGATTGCCATTTGCAGTGAAATTGTTAAGCCTTCCACTTTTGCAGATGTTCTGCGGCAAATGGCCAGTTAAATTGTTTCTGGCAGCTCGGAACACAACCAAATTCATGAGATCTCCTATCACTTCTGGAATGGAACCTGAGAGCAGGTTGTCACGAATGTACAAAACTTCTAATCTGCTCAAATCACCAATTGAAATGGGAATAGGACCGCTGAGCTTATTCTCCATGATATTTAGAACAACAAGAGACTTCATGTTCCCAATGTTTTCCGGTATAGGGCCTGAAAGATTGTTCCGGTATAGTTCAAGCACGGTAAGGTTCATAAGGTCACATAAGGACTCCGGGATAGGACCTGAAAGGTTGTTGCTGTAAAGGCTGAGATGGCTGAGAGATATCAGATTCCCTATTTCTAGAGGAATAGAGCCAACGAGCATGTTTTCATACATGTACAAAAATCTTAATCTTTTTAAGTCAACAAAAGTTGGTGGGAAGGAACCTGTGAGATTGTTGGTGTTCAAGTAAAGCTCTACCAAATTCGAAAGGTTACCAATTTCTAAAGGAATGGAACTATTAAGAAAGTTCCTACACAAGTTCAAGTAAGTGAGATTGGTTAAATTTCCGAAAGAAGAAGGAATCGAACCATTCAAATTATTAGCGGACAAATCAAGATGGACTAGTTTGGAGGGTTGACTGATTTGAGATGGAATGGCACCAAAGATCGAGTTCACGCTGAGATCAAAGTACTCAAGATTCGGGAACAAGGAGAATGAAAATCCATCGAGCGTACCTTGTAAGCCAGATTTTGTGAGGTTTATTTTGGTGACACTCATGGCACCATTGCAAGAAATGGCAAACCAAGTGCATGGACCAGTTGCGTTGGAAGGGTGCTGCCATGAAGCTAGGCGTGCGTGAGGATCTTGAAGACCGGTTTTCCATAGCAGAAGAGCAGCAGCTTCTTCAGCAGACGTAGCAAAATCAAATGCTGATGAACCGAAAACAATCAAGAACACAAAAAGGAAGCTCAGAGAGCTGGAACAGTTCTTAAAGGTTGGTGATGGAGATGCTCCCATGGTGCTTGTAATGGCTTTAACATCCCACAGATGTTCTTGTTAACAAATTTATGTACAGAGTTTCAAAAACTTGGAAAGCTTACTTCGTTGTTTTGCAAAATTTCTTGTGATGAGACCAATTAATTAAGACTTCAAAACTTAAAAATGTTCTCGGAGAAAATTATTATCATCCATATTTTTAGTCAACTTGTTTTTTCAAAATTTATATTGGAATCTGACCATTGAATTTCTTTGATATTTGACAGCATAGAATATTTCAGAAAATACTGAGCCCATAAAAATTAAGGAAAACTAATGAAAAGGGCTTGAAAACTTTGAGTTTTAATGATAAGGACAAAATAAAGGGTAAAGTGAATAGTACCAGGATTGACTTTTTAGTGTAAAAATGTGGTTTTTCGTTAAAGTGAACAGTACCGGGTGCTTTTCGTTAAAGTTCCCTAAAAATTAACCAGAGATAAAAAATAATACTAGTTTTTAGTTTATTCAAAAGTACGTTTTTTTTTTAATTATAAAGAGAATCTAATATTGAATGAGTCCAACATGTTTATTTTAATAATATAAAGTCAAAAGAGAAAATTGTAGTGATAGTCCCTCAACTTTAACCCTCTTGGAGAAATGATCCATCAACTAAAAATTCATGATCATTGGTCTCTTGACTCATCAAAATGTGCAGCTATGGTCATTTTCATCAACTCCATTAGAACTTTAACTAAAACGAGTCACGTGCATGGCACGTGAGGCCGAATTAAGGTGCAAATATGGAAAACCAATGAGAAAAATTGTAGCAACGGTCTCTCAACTTTAACCCAATTTGAGAAATGGTCCATCAACTTTAACCTAGTTGAAGCAATGGTCCCTTAACTATAACTCAGTTGTGGCAATGGTCCTTCCAACATAACCCATTTTGGTGGAATTCTGACGGATTTGAGGAAATGGACCATAACTACACATTTTGATGAGTTAAGGGACCAATAGTCATGGATATTTAGTTAAATGATCATTGCTCCAAGAAAGATTACTATTCTAATTTTAATATAAAATTCCAACATTGAACAAACCATGACATTACAGGCAATTTAGTTGACCTTTTGTTATCATATTTCAAGTTGAACAAGTTAAGTGAGCAATAGAATAACACGTCATGAAACACGCAGCACACTTCGGCACTGCCGTAGGATCGACAGACTGCGTCTTGTGAAGACTCGGCAACAGTTTTTAGAGGCCAAATCCTCAAAGAGTGGCGTAAGATTGAAATCGGACCAAGTCTTACCTCTTCGAGGATGCACCCGTTGCGTGAAAAAACGTCTCACATTTGCTTCATCGTGCAGAGCAGATCTTGCATTTTTTCCTCTTGGCGGCTATACAAGGTCACCCGGTCATTCCGAGATATGTAACATTGCAAAAATCAAAATTGCAATACCCGAGACTTGCCCACACCCCCGATTACACCACAGTGACATTCAGGGACAACATCGAAATGCCAAGCGCTTAAACTTTATGGAATATCATTATTAGTCCAAGATGTCACGGTGAGGTGTGACCTGGTCCTTCCCCTGCTAGACTTTGAATAACAGAACCCAAAACGCAGGTCTCCTTCAACATCGAAGGAACATGTTACATTGCGATTATAGCATATAGGAGTTTTAACAATGGTATCGAGATAATCTTACAAAGACCCCAAAGAAATTCACCGAAATTAAAGAAAAATTGCACAATCCTAGTCACATAGCTTAATCACAATTATTACTTAACTTGGTTGAACATGAATAATATTTCACATAGCTGAACAAGTACCCTGTGTCAGTAATTACCTAAATATACCAACTATTGCATCAACAAGAGCATGACTCGAGAATATTCACCGCGCTG
This sequence comes from Malus sylvestris, assembly GCF_916048215.2. NCBI lineage: Eukaryota > Viridiplantae > Streptophyta > Magnoliopsida > Rosales > Rosaceae > Malus > Malus sylvestris. The sequence continues at coordinate 44,448,427 of NC_062274.1, forward strand.
CGGCAGCTGCCAGCAACTAGCTAATCATCGATCATAACCCGCCCACCACCCCTACTAGTCCCAGAAAAGAAAAGCAAAACAAAAGTCGATGTGTTTTCCTATAAACTGCATCTGCTCCTATAAGGTAAATACTGCACCAGCTCCTACTTAAAAAAAATACTGCATCAGCTACATGCAATGGCAAGTGAATTCCGACCAACTTAGGCAACCACAGCATCCACGATTCCTTTAAAGGACCAAACTTTTACGATCAGTGAGCAAAATCAGTGTGATCAAGGGAAAAAACAAAAACCAAAGGATATAAGACTGGAAACATGAGTTTTACTCTTACCAACCAGAGTTTCATGAAAGCAAAACAGGTTAAGAGCAGACCGCAATCAGCAAGAACATGACATTGACATCTACCATTTGTGTAGTTAAAATAGCACCAACAGCTAGTACAGCATCTCGTCAACCAGCAAGTTCACTTTTCCCGGAAACCACTAAATAAGGCCAATATTGCAAGTAGGAAAAGACCAGACTGCAATCAGCGTGGACATGACACATTGACATCTACCATTTCTGTACCAACAGCTAGTACAGCTACAGCATCTCGCCAATCAGCAATGTTCACTCTTCCCGAACATCACTAAATAAGGGCAGTATATGGACACCATAAGTATACGAACAAAGCACATTTCAGTTTAAGGAAAGAAAAAACAAACACAGGTAAAAATAACGGAGCAGAAAAAACACCAGCAATCAAAAAGCTTAAAACAAATACAAATAGAAAGAAACCAAAAAGATTAAATATTCTGAAAAAAAAAATACAACTATAGAACCTAGCAAAGTTGCAATATAAAACTATAACAAGAAAACTCCCATCGCATGGGCTGCTAAGGCCATCATAAAAACTACAGCAAACACTTTATATTGTACCAGCCCATTAATAAGAATACAAAAAGCTACAATCAAACTTAGATGAGTTAAAAAACTCACTGTGTCCAACAAAGAAATGTTTAACCTTCAACAAAACTGCAGGAAGTCAAAAGTAACATTCAATACGTTGATCCATAATATAAAACTCATCCTCCAAGAATGAATGCAGACACAAGCCCTCAAGCCAAAAGTTATCATCTCGGGCCACAAGTTGAGAGTCCATCATTCCTGCAGAACAAATATAACAACTTAAACAACTCATACAGAGACTTATTCATCCAATAGTATGTTGCAATCCAACAAAAGGAACAATTAACTGTCTGCCTTGAGGTTTATGGGCTTACATCAGCGTCAGATTTACGAGGGGAAGGACTTGGAGAATCATCACGTCGTCCATGTGGTGAATCATCTTTGGGGGTAGGAGAGCGTTCCTTGCGGTTGCGTCCAAAAACATTCTCACCCCTAGGTGGTGTCGTACGAGGAGACGCGCTTCTCTGAGGAGATGCACTAATGCGAGGAGATAAGCTCCTCCGAGGAGATGGGCTCCTGCGAGACTTGGAGCTATTCCGAACAGGAGAGGCACTTTGAAGTACACAAGGTTTGCATCAAATAACACATTAGTAAGGCACAATAGTTCATGATAAAAAACATAAAATAGAAGCAATATTTTATACCTTCCATATGACCGGCTCCGACTACGCCTCTCATCATCATATCTGGCCCTCTTACGATTACCAGGACTTGCACTGCGGCTCCTACTTCTGTAGCGATGCTCTCTTTCACTCCTATGGTGCCTGTCACGACTATACCTCTCCCTACTTCGACTACGAGTTCCGTAATCCTTTTCCTTATATTCATCTCGATACCTAACAACTTTTAGGGTCAGTTGCTGCAACATAATTTCCACAAATTTTGTAGACTCATGACAATGGTAAAGCTTTCCATAAACACACAATTACTAACATATATGGTCGTATTAGATACCAAAAACAAACACCTTAAATCCATGTAAAATCTGTTCAGTGAGAATAGAGGCCTAAGTCGTAAGAACTGTACTGATCAACTCAATAGGAGGAAAAAAAAAGTCAGCTCCAAGGAACAGGTGTACCATTGCAATAATCAAATAACTGAAACAGAGACATCACCCTCCACCCAAAAGCATCATGCATCATGCAGCGTTAATAAATAGTTAAGAGCTCTCCGTCAACAGCAAACAAGAAAGACAATGCAGATCAAATTCAAAACAACTGAGCCCACCTGAGCCCAAGAGTCGTCTTCCATTATGCTACGAACTCCAATTATGAAAACAAAAACAGTAACTGATGCACAAGCCCCCCAGTTAAAAAAAATTAAAGAAAAGAAAACAGTGAACTGCTAAAAAAGACACAAATCTCCCCTCCTTGATAAGTCCAAACTGATACACCTCTCACCCTATGCTACAACAGCATATCACCTAGCACATATGCAGGTCCACTTCAATGGCAACTGATAACCATCAACTGCTAAAGTTAATGCCTAGATGTACTAAAGTAAACAGCAAGCTACGAATACCGACTAAATACAGCACACACATATTATTCAGAAGGAACTGAGAAATCAATAAGCAGTAACGCAGGACTAAAAACGCAACATTAGAACACAAAATATCGCTTTTACCCAATTCTAGTTCAAACAGGAATACAACGATTTCTGCTCCACCCAATTCCAGCAGAGAAGAAATCTTACCTAGGACGAGGACTACGGCTTCGGGACCTTGATTTGAGCTTGGAAGTTGATTCACTTACCCTACCCTTGTGGCTACAAAATCAAAATTTTCAAATTGTTAAAATAGCAAAACTCCAACAACAAAAAATCAGAACTTGCAACAAACCAAATACACAATACCCATAATATCAAACAAAAAAACTTACATTCGCTCCGCATTGGGGCCGTACTTAGCAAACTGAACCATAATCTCTCTTCCATCAACAACTCTCCCTGAAATCAAATTCAAATTTTTAATTACAAAACCCTACCTTCTAATTAAGCTCATAAGAGCCTATGAGAGAGAGAGAGAGAGAGAGAGAGAGGAACCATCGAGCTTCTCCACCGCCTTATGCGCCTCGTCCTGATACTTATATCGGACAAAAGCAAATCCGCGAGAATCGCCAGTCCTCCGGTCTCGGGGAATGAAGACATCGACGACCTTGCCGTACTTGTCGAAGAGCGGGAAGAGGTCGTCCGCTGTGGTTCCTGGTAAACACAAACCAAACAAAGAGAGAGAAAAAGTGTCAGCGAGAGAGAGACTTAGGGCTTTCAGCAAGGGGATGGAGGAGGAGGAGAAGGGTAAAAGGCGAATTACGGAAAGTGATGTTGAGGACGAGGAGGGAGTAGGTGTCTCTGATGTCCGGAGGTCCGGATCGACCGAAGTGCGACATCTCCGAGAGGGATTGGAGCGGCGAGCGTGTGTTAGTCTGCGGCGGACTAGGGATCGGGAGCGCTAGGGTTTGTGATTTGTGGTGGGGGATTTTGGGAGCACAGTGAAAGGATTTAAGATATTGGGCGGCATGTTGACGAATATGCCCCTATTTTTGTTTCTATATTCAACGTGTTTTTGCGGTTTACTCTGTTTACCTGACTTCATCCGGTTTTGTCCGCTTTCCCGCCAATATGTAGATTCCATAAGATGCAACGTTTTTTTTTTTTGTTCTAAACTATAAAATAATACTTGTGTTTCTCTTATAAGGAATCTACTTGTCTCATCATTTACGATTAACAAATATTTACAGTCCAAACATTATAACTATAACTTCTCATTATCTTTGTCATCATCTAAAGATCATAATACAAAAAATTATTCAATTTGGAAATCTTGTAGTCATTCATATACATAAAACGATAGACAGTTCATCAATGATGATACTTGTTACCAAAACCATAGATTGGTTTGACATGTATAGAGTCTAGACAATTTCCAAATTGAATGATCTTTTGCAGATATAATATTTAGACGATGCTAAAGAGAATAAACAGTTCAGATTATGATATTCGAACGGTAAAAATTTATTAACTGTAAGTAGGGTGACAAGTAGGTCATCTCACGGAGGAAACACAAGCATTATCCTAAGAGATATAGCATCTAACATTATTAATAGAATCGATAAGAATTTTGGAGTCTTCAACGGTTGTATGAGAATAGCCAACTCGAACATTATGCAGTAACTAATCTCCAAGAGCTCTATCTTCATAAGTGAGGACATCAGCAGGACCAAGATCTAAAGGAATGGACCACCATGAATGACGAAACTGGAGGCTGCATATGGCAGATGAGAATAACAGAACCATTAAAATTGAGCTTGACAGAAGAGTAATGTTACACTTATCATATTTTTCATGCTATATTTGTTAGATTAAATGTAGATTTATGGAGAATAATCCAAATAATGACTTTGAGGTACGACTTGAATCGTTTCCTTAAAGTGTTATTTGCCCCACTCGAATGAGTTTGCTAAAGGGTTCTTGGCAAATCACTTCCAGGATACAACAAAGTATGGAATATTCGATTAGCAAAACCGAATTATATTCCCTTAGAAATAACTAGAAAGAAATTGTATGAAATTGATGAGTAGAGAAAAGAGAACAAAGAAATTATGTAGACAACAAATTTCTGAAATGATTCTTTTCTACTAATGTCACCACTATATATAGAGAGAATTACGCATTTTAGACATATCATTTGGTTTTGGGTGTGCCCTCTCACCATGAGATACAACTAAACATTGCAGCAATGTTTCTAATGGATATATCTGATACAAGAGGTTAATTACCAATAATTACGTACGTTGGAAAAGGGCATGCATCTGTTCGGGATGCATCCTGTTTTTCCACCAAACAATAAAAGGTACGGCAGTTTTCAAATTCCAAAGAATGTGATTGTTGGGTGACTAACCCAACTCCATCTTCTGACAAACGCCACACTCATATATATATATATATACCTATATATATATATATATATTTAAAATATTCAACAATCCTTCCCTATTTTAAAAATATATAAAAAATGATATTACAACTCTCTTTTTTATAATTATCACAAGCATACCGATATAATCATGCATACAATAAAGGTGTCTTTCGAATTAAACCTTTAATTAGTGTAAGTGATTCAAAGTTATAACGAATGCGATGGTGACCTAAGTTTAAACCACCTATTCTTATGTTAAAACCGGAATCACTACACATATGATTATGTCTAATTTCCTTAAAGAAATTTCTGAACTAATTAAGCATTGTTATGGCCTTGTGCTTCATCCTGGTTTCATAAATATTTACAAGAGAAAACCCAACTCTTGGTAGAAGCGGCACCACTTCTTATGTTCATATAGGTGAGGTTCCTTCCCATGTCCCTGCTACTATAGACATAACTACAAATAACCTCATTAAGAGATAAAACTCATCCTCCTAAACATAGCAGTCTTGCACTGATCATTCTGGAATGAGCTATATATTAATTTTCAGTGCTTTCACAACCACTTAACAATAACTTGTTATTACCCATTAAACTTTTAAACTAGTGATGTTCTAGACAAAGTCGGGTTACCATTATTGGTGGCTAATTTTCAGTAAAGGGTTTTAGCCCCATTCCACTAGATGTACTAACTACCAAAGCTCTTGAAAGTGCTTTCGTTAACGGATCCGCCAAGTTATTACTTGATTTAACATAAACAATATTAATAACTCCATCAGTTATTAATTGCTTGACATATTCATGTCTCAAGCTAATATGTCTAGACTTTCCATTGTATACCTTATTGTATGCTCTAGACAAAGTAGCCTCACTATCACAGTATAAAGAAATGGATGGCATTGGTTGTGGCCACAACTCTATTTCCAATAACAAATTTCTAATCCATTCCGCTTCTTTACCTGCTGCTGCTAATGCTATAAATTCAGATTCCATAGTTGAATGTGCTATACATGTTTGCTTCTTCGAAGCCCAAGAAATTGCTCCTCCGGCAATTGTAAAAATTCACCCTGATGTAGACTTATTATCATTAGCACTTGTTATCCAACTTGCATCTGAATATCCTTCAAGTACTGCTGGAAACTCAGAGTAAGTTAAACTCAGGTTAATAGTTCTTTTAAGATAACCAAAAATTCTATTTATTGCTTTCCAATGAGCAGTACCTGGATGACTAGTGTATCTAGAAAGTTTGCTTACTGCAAATGCGATATCTGGCCTGGTACAATGCATGACATACATTAAACTTCCGATTACACTAGCATACTCAAGCTGTGCAACAGACTTACCAGAATCATTAAGCAAAGTTTCACTATGGTCATAAGGGGTATTTGCTTCTTTTATTTGTAGATGCTTAAACTTAAGAAGCAATTTTTCTATATAATGTGACTGACACAAAGCGTAACCCCCACTATACTTCTTTACTTTAATTCCCAAGATAGTATCTACTTCATTCAAATCCTTCATCTTGAATTTTGAATTTAGATACTCTTTAGTTTCAGATACACCTTTCATGTTTGTACCAAAAATTAGCAAGTCGTCGACATATAAACATATAACAACACTATAATCATTTGTGAATTTAGAGTATATGCATTTATCAGCACTGTTATGTCTAAATCCATATGATAAAATGACAAAATCAAACTTTTCATGCCATTGTTTTGGTGCTTGCTTCAATCCATATAATGACTTTACTAATTTATAAACATTCTTTTCATTCCCAGGGAGAACAAACCCTTCTGGTTGTTCCATATAGACTTCTTCATCTAAATCACCATTTAAAAATGTTGTTTTCACATCCATTTGATGCACATGCAAATTATATAAAGATGCCAATGCAAACAATATTCTAATTGATGTGAGCCTAGCTACTGGTGCATATGTATCAAAATAGTCTATTCTTTTTTTCTGCTTAAAACCTTTGGCAACTAGCCTGGCTTTAAATGTCTGAATAGACCCGTTTGTATTGTATTTTCTTCTAAATACCCACTTACAACCTATTGCTTTTGATCATTGGGGCAAGTCTACTAAAACCCATGTCTGATTAGATATTAATGATTCAAATTCATCATTTATAGCCTCTTTCCAAAAAGCTGCATCTCTTGAAGTCAATGTTTCGCTTAGACTTTTAGGATCATCCTCAACATTCAACAATATGGGTATTTTCTTAAGAACCTTTGTTCTATTTCCTTCGACTAAAAATACAATAGATTGAGATGAAATAAAATCAGAGCCTAGAGTCTTTTCTTTTCTTACCCTTTGGCTTTTCCTTGGTTCATTAACAATTTCAGACTGTTTTCTTTTCTCACCTTGAGATTGACTAGTAGACGGATTAGAGAAATGTGTTTGATCATTCTCTTTTCCAGACTCTTAGTAGTCATTATAGAATTTATTTTCTATAAATTCGACATCTCTAGACTCAACTATTGTGTTCGAGTCTAAATTAAGCAACCTATATGCCTTTGAATTTTCTGCATATCCTACAAATATGCTTTTAATTCTTCTTGGACCCAACTTGGATCTCTTAGGATCGAGTGCCTTATAAAAAGCTACACAACCCCATACTCTCAAATATGACAAATTTGGTTTTCTTCCTTTCCAAATTTCATATGGTGACACATGTGTCTTCATAGATGTAATTCTATTGTGTATATGGCATGCAGTAAACAATGCTTCACCCCATAAATATTTTGGAGTATTAGCATTAATCATCATAGAATTAATCATTTCAGTGAGTGTTCTATTTTTTCTTTCTGCCAAACCATTTTGTTGTGGTGTATATGGTGCAGTTCTTTGATGTACAACAACATGCTCTTCACAAAAAATATCAAATTCATGTGAAAAATATTCACCACCTCTATCACTACGAAGGCATTTAATTTTCCTTCCTTTTTGGTTTTCAACTTCAGCCTTATAGCGCTTAAAGCACTCAAAAGCTTCATCTTTATTAGACAATAAATAAACATAAGTAAATTTAGAACAATCATCTATAAATGTGATAAAATATCTTTTTCCTCCTCTTGTTAAAACACCATTAAATTCACATATGTCAGAATGTATTAAGTCTAATAAATTTGTATTTCTTTCGATAGATGGAAAAGGTTTCTTAGTCATTTTCGCTTGAATACATGTTTCACATTTATCATTATAATCATCATTGCAAGTAATAAAACCAAGTGTGCGCATGTATTTTAAAGATCTAAAATTTATATGTGCTAAACGTAAATGCCATAAATGAGAGGAAGATTCAACAATATAAACAGAAGAATTCACTTTATTATTGATACTTAGTTTGAACATCCCATCACAAGAATATCCCTTCCCAACAAACATCCCATTTTTCGACATTATTAACTTGTTGGACTCTAGAACAGTCTTTATACCGTTCTTACATAATAAATTTGCAGACACAAGATTCTTTCTAATTTCTGGAACATGCAGTACATTAAGCAACGTCAATTTCTTCCCAGAAGTAAATTGAAGTTCAACGGTTCCTTTTCCTAGAACTTTGGCGGAATTATGATTCCCCATTAAAACTTCTTGATTGTCCGTTGATGCTTCATATGTCTTGAATTGTGCCTTGTCATTGCACACATGTATAGTAGCCCCTGAGTCGAGCCACCAATCGGAGGATTTTATTACCGCTGCCATATTCAGTTCGGTAATCATGCCAATATGTATCATTGATACCATTGCAACAATGTTATCAATTCCAGAGTTTTCCACCATATTTGCGTTATTGGTCTTATTGGCATATTTCTCACTTGCTTTTCTGTGTCTACAATCACGAATGTAATGGCATTTCTTTCCACAATGGTAACATACACCATTTGCATTCTTTTGATTGTTGTTGGAATTGGTCTTCTTAAACTTCTCTTTGTCAATTTTGACTTTGAAGTTCTTTTTATAATTGTTTCATTCGATAATGTGAACTTTAGAGAAATCTTGATTTGCAAAATTCTTATCACGATTTCAAGTTTCCTCTTCAATTTGAATACCCTTTTTGCAAATTCTCCAAACTAATATCTTCCACCATGTGTAGAAGTTTCTTTCTATAGTTATTCTATGTTTGGGGTAATTTTGCCATAATAGCCCAAACTATCATAGGATCTGGAATAACTATTTTAAGTTCACGAAACTTTGAGACCAAGACTAATAATTCATGAACTTGGTCTAGGATGGGTTTGTTATCAAATATAGTGAATTCATAATATTTGAACATTAAAAATTTATCGGTACCTCTTTTTTCCGCTGTGTACTTGTGTTCAAGTGCTTCCCAAATTTCCTTTGGAGATTGAATGTGTGCATACAGGTCATATAAACAATCAGATAATGTGCCCAAGATGTGTCCTCGACATACCAATTCATCTTCTTCACGCTTCTTTCGATCGGCAACTATATTGTCCGAGTCTTTGTCACTTGGTTCACGAATAGGCTCCAATTTCGGGTCCAACACATATATGACATTTAGAACAGTAAGCATGAAACGCATCTTGTCCTTCCATCGGGTGAAATTTGATCCATCAAATTTATCTAACTTGTAGACATCTTGATTGATAATCTTCAAAGCCATGTTATCAGATTTGTTATCCATGATGAAAATAACACTTTAAGATTGTTAGATTAAATGTAGATTTATGGAGAATAATCCGAATAATGACTTTGAGGTACGACTTGAATCCTTTCCTTAAAGTGTTATTTGCCCCCACTCGAATGAGTTTGCTAAAGGGTTCTTGGCAAATCACTTCCAGGATACAACAAAGTATGGAATATTCGATTAGCAAAACCGAATTATATTCCCTTAGAAATAACTAGAAAGAAATTGTATGAAATTGATGAGTAGAGAAAAGAGAACAAAGAAATTATGTAGACAACAAATTTCTGAAATGATTCTTTTCTACTAATGTCACCACTATATATAGAGAGAATTACACATTTTAGACATATCCTTTGGTTTTGAGTGTGCCCTCTCACCATGAGATACAACTAAACATTGCAGCAATGTTTCTAATGGATATATCTGATACAAGAGGTTAATTACCAATAATTACGTATGTTGGAAAAGGGCATGCATCTGTTCGGGATGCATCCTGTTTTTCCACCAAACAATAAAAGGTACGGCAGTTTTCAAATTCCAAAGAATGTGATTGTTGGGTGACTAACCCAACTTCATCTTCTGACAAACGCCACACTCATATATATATATATACCTATATATATATATATATATATTATATATATATATATATATATATATTTAAAATATTCAACAATATTTGTACCATATGTTTATGCTACATTTGTACTATATTTTAAACAAATGTAGGATCTATCAACACATGTGTCTCATTAAAAATGATACAAATATAATATATAAAATATGATAAGAATAGCATTTTTATTAACAAGATGATACAAAGTAATGATGCAAATAATACTGGTGGTATGATCTCTCTTCCTTTTAAATGTGTTGTGGTACCATGGTTTGTGCCTCACATAGCGCACCAAGGAACCTCAAAGGAGGAGGCCCAATATGTTTTTATATATAATGTCCTCACACTATAATCGGGTATGTGCAAGTTGTCCTTTACATAATTACGGGATGAGCTTATGTAAGTTGAGTCCTATTTTATTCCAAGGCCAATGGTTAGCCTAAACCTATAAAATTATTTCAAACTCATAAAATCTTAACACATAATATTTATAGTCAAAACAATTGATCTCCAAGCAAATGAAGTATCTAATAAACCTTTCTTTATATGGAAAATATATACAACACGGATAGAATCTAATAAATTTGTATCAAACTCATTATTCACAAGATTCGAACCTAAGGCTTCTTATTTAGGGCTAACTACATTTCACATCCTTCAGGTTTAGGATGATCTTCATAATAGACCATAAAGTTTTAATTTTCTCATTTTCTCATTTTGCACTATAAGGGATTGAAATTGTATCAATGTATGCTTTTGGTAGGGTTGATCATTTGATCCTTCATTATTAGATTGATGAGATAGCATGAGAAACTTATATGTGACAACGTGTAAGCTATATTTGCACGACAGTGATAAAAAAAAACTCATCAATTTGATGAAGAATTAGATGTTTAAAAAAAAACAAAAGATATAGATTAAGTTTAAAAGATCAAAGTCTAATGCGAGAAAATTATAACCTCATAACATATTTGAAAACCACATCAAATTTAAAATGTAGATATATTGACAACTTGAATAACATTAGCTTTCTAGTTTCTACCATGTTTCCTTGGGGTTTGAGTTTGTCTTCTCAATCTTTGTTTATCTGCTGGAGTAAGTTAAGGCCCCGTTTGGTGGGCAGTGTGGAATGGGATGGGATGAGTTATTTCTAATTAAATTAGACTTGTAGCCCAGCCAATATTGGTGAGAAAAATTGTAGCACGGACTGAATTGACTACAAATCTGAAATAAGGGAAAATATGATGGGTTATGTAACCCAACCACATAGATGGTTTATTTAACTCATCCATGTCAATCAAATCATATTCCTAAGATCAATCTCATTCAGCCCACCGAACAAGCTATAAGTCCTCATCACTTGAAATTCAAACTCACCTCCCAGCATGAATCTCTCGTACAATTTTTGCCTTTGGGGTGTAGTCAAATGACTCAAATTTGTCATGCTAAAGAAGCCTTTGTGGTTTTCAAAGAAAAAAAAGAGAGCTTTTGTGTGGAAAACTCTGTCATATACTCTATATGGTGAGTTGATGTTACAGAAACTTTTTAAGTCTGCTTTTTAGTGTTTTATTTTATTTTTTATTAATTTAAGCTATTTTAAAGGTGCCACTTAGTAGTTAGTACTATGATTTAGTGATATTTCTCTTCACTTAGAGCAAGTCCACCCATGAACATTGCTCGGGGGACAGGGGAGAGGAAAGGGCCCGAGGCCCTGTGAACTTGCTCCAGCGTTGAAGGAGCCCGAGCGGAGGTGAGGCCCGAGCTTCGAGCTTGTGAAGAGTTGACAGCCCGAGAGCCCGAATGGGTGTGACGTCAGGCTGACGCCAGCCCTGGCGTCTGACCCTTTTTTTATTTATTTTTTGTCAGGTGCATGCACCCCACTCGCACGTGGGGGCGCATCGCACAACCATTTTTCAGAAAAGTCAGCCGACTTTTCAGACATAAAAGTTACCATTGGGAAGCCACGTGGCTTCCCACGGTCCGTTCGATCTCAACGGCTCTTTAATTTGGACCGTTGGATCTCAACAGTAAAAAAAATAAATAAAATCTTATTTAATATCACTGTTCGATCTGAGATCAACGGTCGATATTAATATGCTTTATAAATAAAAAAAATAAGTTTTAAAATTAAGAAAATTTACCGTTGTGACACGTGGCACAATCTGGAGTGTTGGAATTCAATTTTTTTAAAATCCAACGGCAGAGATTGATTATTTGAATAAAAAAATTTTAAAAATTGTAAAAAAATCAGAAAAAAAATTTGAAATTTTTTTTAAAAAAAAAGTTTCTACTTTTCTATAAATACCTTCTCATTATCATCTACTTTACACCACAATTTCATATTTTCTCAACTACTTTCAATCACATTCCTATCTTTCTCTCAAAGTTTCAATTCAATTTTTTTCAACAAAATGACTACTGATGCAGGTACGAATTGGACGCTTCTTGAAGATGTTGCAGTGTGTACTAGCTGGGTTGAAGTTACTCATAGTTCGCGTACGGGTAATGAAATGCAATTGCGAGAAAATTGGAGTCTTATTCATACCAATTATCTTGAAAAAAATGGGTGGGAGTAGAACCACAAAATCGATGTCTAGTCGTTGGAAATTACTTAGCCAATCGTTTAGTATTTGGAGAGACGCCTTGGCACAAGCTAGTAGTAATCTTCGAAGTGGGAAAAATTACACAAATCAGGTAACAATATATTATTTATTTGTTTGTACTATACCCAAATTTACATTGTAATTATTTGTTTGTATTATTTATTTGTTACATACTTTAATTATAATTATTTGTTTGCATTATTTATTTGTTACATACTTTGATTATAATTTTTTGTTTGTATTATTTATTTGTTTCCTACTTTAATTATAATTATTTGTTTGTATTATTTATTTGTTACCTACTTTAATTATAATTATTTGTTTGTATTATTTATTTGTTACATACTTTGATTATAATTTTTTGTTTGTATTATTTATTTGTTACCTACTTTAATTATATTTATTTGTTTGTATTATTTATTTGTTACCTACTTTGATTATAATTATTTCTTCTCCCCCATTGTGTAGCTAATTCAAGCACAAGCTTGGTATGGTGCCAAAACCAAAAGCAAAAATAAATCATTCAACCGGTGGGAATGTTGGAATATTGTCAAAGATTGTCCTAAATTCAGAGTTGTGCCTGTCGGTCCAGAAGTTGTCATGAACAGCACCCTGCTATACTCTACACCTGATAATGGTTCACATGAAGATGATGCAGAAGAAGTGCCCGAAACGCCCATCCCTGAACAAGCGTCGGGTTCGACCCGTTATCCAATTAGGCCTCAAGGTAAGAAGGCTTCAAAGAGAAAAGGAAGTGCTTCCAAGCATGATTATGCAAAGTACATGGAAGAACTTACTCGCCATAGTGAATTGACTTTGGTGCGGGAAATGGCGAAATTTGAAGCTGATAAGGCTAGAGAAGAGGCAAAAGCTGCAGCTGTGGAGAGAGAATTTCAAGCTAATCAGAGAGAAAAATAGCTACTTAGGCAAGAAAGGGAATTGGTTAGAGAAGAAAGAATGGCTCAACGAGATCGTGAGATTATGAACACGCCTTTAGAAGGGAAGTCTCCAAATTCTAAATATTTTTGGAAGTCGGAGAAAGAGGATGTGGTGTGTATGAGGCGTGCAAGAGAAGCGAGAGCAAAAGGAGATGGTCCTAGCAGCACAAATTGGTTAAGTGATGATGAATAGAGTACTTTTTGTAATCGGAGCCCATAGTTTTCCAATCACCTTGGGTTGTAATTTATTATTTATTTAATTGAGTATTTTATATTGTTTCCAATTTATTGAATTTAGTACTTTATTTAAAGTGAGAGTAAATTTATTTAATATGGTAATATATTTTTACTATAAGAGAATCTTTATTCAAATGACATAAACACACCAAATAAAAAACTCATGAAATGAACACCAAATAAAACGTACCAAATAAAATTACATAAACACACCAAATAATAAAAACCTCACTAAAATAAAACACACCAAATAAAATTACATAAACACACCAAATAATAAAAACCTCACTAAATGAACTAAAATAAAACACACCAAATAAAATTACATAAACATACCAAATAATAAAAACACACCAAATGAACTTAATTATCTTCAGCTTGTTTCAATGCCCACTGGTGCTCTATCAAGTCATTTTGCCTGGCATTGTGCATGTCTAGCCTTTGAAATACAATATATCATTGAATGACCATTTCATTGTAACGTTCATCCCTTTCTAATGGCTCATGTTGCACGGGCTCATCAGTGGTGTCATGAGCACAATATTTACATGTTCTTGAATTGTTCATCGTGTCTAGCTCATATTCATCAACGGCTTCATAATCGTACTCATATTCCACAATCATGTTGTGAAGAATGATGCACGTCATCATGATGAATCGAAGCGACTCTACATCAAACAATCTGACAGCACCCCTCTTGACACCTTGCAAAGTGTTTTTCCTTTGCACTTCGCGGACGTGACACTGTTTTGACAAATGTTGACCACCTTGGGTAAATGCCGTCAGCTAGGTAGTATGGCCCATCGTACATACGTATGTTGACCTCATACGTGACTTTTGGTGCCTTTCCTTGCAGGACATCGTTGAACACTAGGGATTGGGCAAGGACGTTGAGGTCATTTTGAGCTCCCGGAACCCCGAAAAAGGCATGCCAAATCCATGTATCAAAGGATGCCACCGCCTCCAAAGTGATACTTTTTGCTCATTTTCTGTCTCCATAAGCACATTGCCATGCACTTGGACAGTTTTTCCACGTCTAATGCATACAATCAATGCTCCCAATCATCCCAGGAAAACCTCGCATCTCGGCCTTCTTCAGAAGCCTTTCCAAGTTCATATGAGTAGGTTTCCGGAGGTATTCTGCGGTGTAGATAGATTCGATTGCTCCGTAAAACCTCATCAGGGACTCAAGAATGAGTCTCTTCTTTTGCTGAAAGTAAGAATCATGGTTGTAAACAGCAATCATGATTTTGTTGAACAAATGTCGTTCCATTCTAAAACGACGTCTGAAGTACGTATCAGGAAATGCACTATTATGAACAAAATAATCGTGCAACAGTTCCACACCTCGTTGTTGCCTCCTTCTATCAAGGTTTCTGGAATGGGTGGGCCTGTATATATGAGCCACAGCTTGGATGACTCGACGGGAATGTGAGTCTCTGGCCATTCTTGATTCGTCATCTCTCATTCTCCACTCCTCATCTTCTTCCTTTTCATTTTGGGCTATAAGGAGATTGAACATTCCTTCAGATTGGTTAAACAATTCTTCCTCTTCTTGATCGATTTCCCACATCATGCTTGAAGAAGAAGACATTGTAAGTAGAAACTATGAATAATGATACAGATTTTGATTTGGTGAAGAAGGAAGCATAAATTATAACTAATGATAGAGATATTGAGAAAATTGGTGTGAGATTTAAAAGGATGGATGATGGATTATATGGAGGATTCTGAAATGATTAGGTTGTAGATAGTGTCACGTGGCATGCCGTTATTCGTTAAAAATCTCATCGAAATCTATCCAAAAAGATTCTGAAAAGATAACAACACGTGGTACGACGACATTGGATAAAAATCTTATCGAAATCCATCACCAATAATTATCTTTTCAGATAATGACACGTGACGCAACGAGAACGATTTAAAATCTGATCGAAATCTATCCTCAAAGATTTTGAAAAGTTAACGACACGTGGCACGATGACATTGGATAAAAATCTTATCGAAATCTATGACCAATAATAGTCGTTTTGGGTAAATGACACGTGGCGCAACAAGAACGATTTAAAATATCTTATCCGAAATTACAGATAAATTTATTTAGTATTATTTTGTAAAAAAAAAAAATTAATAATATTTTATTGCCTATTGCCAAGACTATTCAAGTGCAACGATGGAGATGCAAAAGACAGTTACTGTTCATTATGGCAGTTACTATTCACATAGTGGATTGAATAGTGGATTGCCTGGGGGAGGACTCAAAGGGTGGAGTTGCTCTTATAAGATATAGGTTTTAGGTTCGATTCTCGCTATAAGCAAATTTGAACCACATTATTGCTAGCCCGTTATAAAACTAAGCATTTTCTCTTCCCTTAGTATAAATAATATCGTTTGTTAAAAAAAAAATATTTTAAAGGGAAAAAAAAAGGTTCGGACCGGAAACACAATCATGTAAAATATGAATATCTTATTAATTTACCGCTTATCGCTTTTACTTTTATGGTTTTTCAAGTAGTACTAAGTATTGATTGCCACTTAAATACATATCAAATAAAAGAATGATTAATGACCACTTAAACACATGCATATCGATTAAAAAAAAGGCATATTTGTCGATTTTTGTCCCCTAAATTTGTATAGAGTTGCCGATTTCCCCTCCCCTTCCCCCTCCCCCGAACTTTAATTTTAGTCAATTAACTCCTGAACTTTTATAATTAGTCAATTTCTCCGTTGAACTTTAATTTTAACCAATTAACCCGTGAACATTTATAATTAGCCAATTTCTCCTTTGAACTTTAATTTTAACCGATTACCTCCCTGAACTTTTTTAAACAACCAATTCCCCCCCTGACGCTAGATTTTAAAAAATTTCATTCAATTTTTTTTTATTTATTTTGATCACCCGGACAACACATGATAACTATATGAGGACAAAAAGAATGAAAAATTGGATGAATGCAAATTGGATGAAAAATTTAAAATCTAACGCTAGAAGGGAAATTTGCTATTTATAAAATTTGAGGGGTTAATCGGCTAAAGTTACAGTTCATATGAGAAATTGACTAACTATAAAAGTTTAAGAAGGTAATCGGCTATAATTATAATTCAATAGAAAAATTGGCACCTCTATACTAGTTTGGAGGACAAACTGACAAATATCTCAAAAAACAAAGTAACTAACACATTTCCATTAAATCCCTTTTATTGCAATTGTAGTGGAAGCCATCTCATATCCCACGTATAAAGCATTAAAAATTTGCCTACAACGGAAAGAAATAGTGGAAGGTATGTGCAGGCCCTTGTTTCATCACCAACTACTCCTCCCTAGCTAATTAAGTTTAATCCATAAACAATTGCATGCATGTGACCTTTTCAATTTTCCAAGCCTTTTGTTTTTGGTCAAATCCATTTTTCTAATTCAATGTTGAAACTTAAGACCTATCTCCTTTCAAAATCAAAAGAAAAAGAAGATTAAATCATATATTTGTTAGGAATAATTATGGTTGACAACTATGGAAAAAAATATCCTAAAAAGTAAATACCTTTATGATTTATTTATTTTATTTATTTATTGTTTCATTTATACTCATTGCACGAGAAATTTTTAGTTGTGACAGGAATACGGATGGTACACTGCGTGTTTTTATGTAAGTGATGGAAAATTTTAATTTTTAAGTTATTAATCTTTTAACATACATATATCACCATTTATATAGAGACATGTGGTGTACCACCTCATGTAACGGTCACATTGAAAAATCTCTCATTGCACGATGTACATGGCGTGCAACCTTTTTTTGCCAGTGGTAATTACGATATAAAGTTTTGCCACATTTTGATTCGGATATCTAAGTGAACAACAAAATAATTTCGTAAATTTCAACGTCATCAAATAATACTTACTAGCATTCATGCATGCGTTTACGCTCGTGCAAAAGATATTTTTTGAATAACAGCTTGCTACGCGTGACTACACATTTTTTGAATCACATTATTTCTAACTCATTGTGAGGCTAAGCCCATCCCCCTTAGTTTAGATAATATCGTTTGTTAAAAAAAACAATCATTTGATAAATAATTGAATCAAATTATTATGCGCGTGCGAAAAACTTTTTTTATAACCAGCACTACGCCTCTTAAGATATTTTGAACGTGTTTAAAAATAGAGAAAATAATATTTGATAAACAACGCTTGAATCACATTATTGCTAACCCATTGTGAGGTCTAATTATAAAGAGTAAACTGTCGATTTGCCCCTTAAAATTTCACCTAACTTTCGATTTCTCCCCTGAACTTTTCGATTGGAAAATTAAGGACTCAAACTAATTTTTTTTTAGCCAATTTGCCCCCTACCGTTAGTTTTTCAAACATTCCATCCATATTTTTGTTAAGTGAGACCATGTGCACAACATGTGAGGGTAGTTCAGTCATTTCACTCTTAAAAATGATTAAAAAACTGAAAATAATTTTTTTTTCTAAAAACAATTTCCCTCTATTTTCCCTCTAATTCCTATCCTCAATTTTAATTTTCACTCATTCCTATGCATGAGAAATGACATACGGTGTTATTGTCTTCAAAAGTATCTAAATTAGTCTTTTTCTTGAAGCATGTACTACCGTTTTTATTTTCTCTAACAAATTAATAATTTGACAAATGCTCATGGTGTTAAATGTGCAAGAATGCAATTGAAATATTCATAATTTGATTCTAGGTTGAGTTGTGCACTTTCTTCTCTTTTATAGTAATTAATTTATTATTTGAAAATATTGTACTTTGAGGAGGCAAGCAAAGCTTTGTGGAACTGCGTGGGTATGATATATATATATATTTTTTTTGTGATTTGGTTGGATATTATTGCTAGAAAATTGGAGGAATAGTTAGGATTAGTGCAGTTAGCCGATCTTTGGAGTTTTGATGCTGATGATTGGAGTAGTAATTTTTTTCTTTGACTTGTTGTAGTTTTTACTAAATGGCGGAAATGTTAACTACTGGAAACTATTTTTATAACTGACACACCCCGTCCCGAATGAGGGCATGCTGGCCGTCACATGAGAGTGACGTAACCATTTACACAGTTCGGAAGCTTTTAAAATACAATTATTAAAATGGAAACCCTCGAGGGTGAGTCCTACTTTTGTGATTTCTGTCAGAATACCGTTGGATTCCTCGTGGCCACCAAAACTCTGCTATCAAGAACCTGGAGGGGTGAAAAACAAAATTGAGTGGGTCAGTAAAACCAAGCTTTTCAAAAACATTTTGCCAAAAATAATTCTAACCCCTCACTGTAAAACCTGTATACTTTTCCCAGAAAATAGTATAATAACATAATACTTTTCATAAATCTCGAATCATCAATTTTTCTTTAAAACCCGAAAGTATGCCATGTTGTAATTTCGAAAACAAAATAAATGATGCATCAATGTAACAGGTGAAAAGTTGAATTAACCGGAGACCCTGCAGTTGGTCCTGTACGGTTAATTCCATAGCTCAACATCCAATCCAACCGGAGTCACCTCGATGACCTGTACGGCACTACACTGCAGATAAGTCGGAACTACCTGAAGTAGTCTGTACGACATGGATGGTGTAATAATACGCCCTAGTGCTTCTCTCATCAATCATCTGTGCACATAATCTAAGATCACCCACTAGTCGGAATCACATCTAGTAATCTATACGACTAGCATATCGGAACCCTCACTTGGTCTGTACGACATCCACCTACTTGGATCCAAGACGAGCGTGCGGTGTGGTGAATAATATAAGCACTAACACCATGATTGCAGGTTATGAGCTATCCATAATATACACATCAACAATGCACATGAATAATATAAAACTCACCTGATACTTACCTGTGCGTCCACAGCACCAATTCACATATATATATGCATCATATATCAATTCATGCTTTTCATATACTTCTATGCATGGCATTTCAAATCATACTTTTCATATAAATCTATCCATGGCATTTTAAATCATGCTTTCATTTAAATTCAATTTCTGGGAAAACTCAATAGTATATAGGTAATACGAAAACAAAACTGCCCACTCACCTGGAGTTCGCCCTACAACTCCCTAGCACAACTCATCAAGGCGTCATGACGATCGCCGCCTAGAACAATAATCAAATCCAACCTCAGAAATCATATCAATAGAATATAACTTATATAAAATACGTCACTACGTAGATTGATCCGAAAGATCTGCAACTCAGATTTTAAATCCATAACTTCCAGAGTCCACAATATATCTCTAGGACAACATCCTGAAATTTCATTACCATCCAACGGTCGGATCTCCGTCAATTTCCAAAACTAAGTGACGGTTAACATTTTATTTTATGAACTTACAACTCCAATTCCGGAAGATCCGTAACTCGGATTCCCAATCCGTAAGTTCCAATAATCCTCAAATATTACGTATTACAACGTATCAAAGTTTGGTGACGATCCAACGGTCGGATCGTCAATTCACATTTTCATCTAAATGTGAAAACTATAAAACGTTATTTAAAGCACCTAACCAATAATCGTAATAACTTTCTCATACGGTGCTCAATTTGGGTATATGAATATACCACATTGACCTACTCGACGTCACGGACGTCGACAAATTTTTAAACTAATTTTTTACTGTGGCACGCGCCCCCACGCACCAAGGAAGGCACGGGTCCACGCGCGCCCACGCGCACCTTCTTCCTCGCGAGTTCGCCGGACTGGTTTTTCTCCGGTGGCCGGATTCTGGGCATTTTTCAAATGGCTTGTTCTCCTTCGTTTCTCAACCATTTTCTTCGTATAATATATCAATTTAAAGCCCTCAACATGTAGAATCACAATATACTACTTTTAAGCTTCAAAAACAACTAAATCTCACCGGAAAAATCCAAGCAAACCGGCCAAACTTAACCCTCGTGATCCCGACGTCCAAATCCTTCCAACGAAGCACTCCAAGCTTCCTTGGGACCTCACTAAGCTCACTATGAGCTTGGATTGTCCTAAAAATAAACCAACAAAAAGTTCATGAACAGTGCCAAAATCGGTGCTTGGGATTTCGATGTGAAATCGAAAGATTTCTTACCTGAAATGGGTGTGGTTGAGTTCGTATAGTCCTCACGAGCACGATGGTACCTTCACAACCTTCGATCCGTGCTTGTAGGCTTGGTGGTGAGTGTGTCCGTACAAGTCGAGAGTGAAAGAGTGAGAGAAAGCCGTGAGGGAGGAGAGAGGCAGCACGGGGGAAGGAAAGGGTTGAGGTTGACCCGTGTGTGTGTTGTGTGGTCCAACAAAACCCACCAAAATTCCAAGTCTTTTAATTCCTTAACCACACAAAAATACATACCAAATTTTAAATCAACCTTTAATCCAATTTAATTAATTTTCCAAAAACTTAGGAACCATGAAATGTTCAAACATATCACACACACGTACCTTAATAACTGCTAAGGGTAAATCCGTCATTTCACATTCCCGTCAAATGTATCTCCAGGACGGGCTGTGACAATAACTCTTCTAACTCTTCTACTAGTAAAGTCTTAATGTCTCTAAAGTGAAGCACAACATGTAACATGTTTATATTAATGCATTGCTTTGGAGACAATAACACCATGAGCATTTGTCAAATTATTAATTTGTTAAAGAAAATAAAAATGGCAGTACATGCTTCAAGAAAAAGACTAACTTAGATACTTTTGAAGACAATAACACCATATGTCATTTCTCATGCATAGGAATGAGTGAAAATTAAAATTGAGGATAGGAATTAGAGGGAAAATAGAGGGAAATTGTTTTTAGAAAAAAAAATTATTTTCAGTTTTTTAATCATTTTTAAGAGTGAAATGACTTAACTACCATTATATGTTGTGCACATGGTCTCACTTAATAGAAATATGGATGGAATGTTTGAAAAACTAACGGTAGGTGGCAAATTGGCTAAAAAAATTAGTTTGAGTCCTTAATTTTTCAATCGAAAAGTTCAGGGGGGAAATCGACAGTTTACTCAATTATAAATAAGGGTAAACTGCGGGTTGACCCCCTAAACTATTACCCCAATTGAAATTGACCCCCAGTTGGTAAATTAACCCCTTAAACTATTTAAAATTAGCCAATTAACCCCTTACCGTTAGATTATGTCCACTATTTCGTCAAATTCAAAGGAAAATTAGTCTTTTCATCATCAACTCTTACTTGTCAGTTATATCCACCAATAAAATAATGACACGTGGATATGAAATAATTCAAAAACTTATAGCATAATAGGAAACATAAAAAAATTAAACGAAACATTCAAGTAAAAGACCATTTCACATTGTCATTACACATTATTATGTGTCCACATGTCTTAATTTTATTGGTGGTTATAAGTGACATGTAAGAATTAATGATAAAAAGACTAATTTGCCCATGAATTTGATAGCATAATGGATAAAATCTAACTATAAGGGGTTTATTGGCTTTATTTCAAATAGTTCAGGAGGTTAATTTACCAAAAAATAGTTTAGGGGGTCAATTTCAACTGGAATAAGAGTTCAAAGGGTCAAACAACAATTTCCCCTATAAATAAATGAAAAATAAATAAGACCTGCACACAAAAAAAACTAATTATAAAAAAACATTGTTTATATGATGAAAATACTCTTGCATTATTTGATGCATTATTTTGGACTGCTTTTGAACATTTTTGTTTGAGGGGCATTTCAATTATGCAAACTATATATAAAAGTAATGCTAGGTAGATTAAATTTGTCAAGTAAATAATTTGTCACAAATGAGAAATAAACACATTAATCAAAATTTAAGTAATAATTCAATCGTTAACTTTCATATCATTTAGTTTACAAAATTTGGTCTACAAATTTAGTTTCCCTAGCATTACCCTGTATATAATATACCCTTGAAATCAAAGCCCACTCACATTTTTTGTTTTGCATCCCGCTAGGACTTTGTAGCTAGATTTCGGTGGCAAGCGAAAGAGATCACTGGTGGTTCTAACATATTTTTTGTTAATGTAGAAAATTTATTTCCTGTTAGTAGTGTAATATCCATCCTACCCAGGATGATAATATTCTTTATTGTATTACCTAGTTATTTATGCTCTGACATTACATGCATATGTAATAAGACTTCATCCTGCATTGTGCACTCTCACTCTTAGAATAAGTTAGTTCTAGACTTTGGTTTTAATTTATTTATCCTTTTTACACATCATATGCATGTTATAACTTCGTTGCCTTTCAAGTATCGGGAAACACGTCTTGATTTCGATGTCCAATTAGATATTTGGGGTTAGTGAGAGTCAGGTTTTTAGGTAAATTTGGAAATCATCTGTACTGGATGAATTTGGATATTTGGCATTCGTAATTAGGAATATCACCAAGTGCATTATCTTTGTAAACCTAATAAGAATCCCTAATATCCGAATTAATCTAATACGTGTAATCTTACATGTGAGTGGCTCTTTTCGAATTTTACCCAAAGTCTTACATTAGATAAAGGAATGGGCCGTGATATTTTCTTTATCATCAAGACTTTTCTGAACTGATTTTTACACTGTTTTAATCTGATAAAGAAATCAAACAAAACAACTGACGTGATTAAATATCAATGTGTACGAGAAAATGATATATCATTTCCTTTTTTTTTCCTCATTAGGATTTTGTTTTTTGGAAAATGGATATTATGCACGCATAATAAGCATACAAAATAACTTGTAATTTACAAATATAGACCTGCTTACTGGTAGGTAGCTTTTCCATTTTTAGGTGGCGGGCAAAGTGAATGAGGATCCTCTTCAGATCTTCTTAGATCCGGAGATCCTTCAATCGCATTCGTATATTGTATATTGTACAGTTATAAATCATTGTAAATTTTAAAATTAAATATAAACAGTATCTGATGAAAACTGCCCGCATGATGTATGATGAACATATGTGATTAGAGAATCTCCAGATCCTCACAAAGAGGATCCTCACGCGGGTAAAATGGGCTTTTAGTCATTTTAAAATATAAAAAATTGCAAATCGCAACGCCAGTCTTTGCTTTATAAATTAATCAACTTTCTTATGACCCCTAACTCTTGGGCAAGCGCATACTCTCTGCAAACTGCAACTGTCCGGGAGTGGACTATTTAGACGGCTCCTTCCGTTTTGAATTCCGAGTGATATTTTGAGCGTTATCTGCTGTTTGTTTCCTGAGAAAATAAGAGAGTGCGAAAGAAAAGTGGGAGAATTAGAGAACAGAAAATATGGCCGTGGGTGGTTTCGCCGTTGACGGACCTCTGGCCGTCGCTGGCATCGACGGCAAGATAACGGTTTCGGTGGTGATAACGTGCATCGTCGCGGCTTCTTGCGGTCTTATATTTGGTTATGACATCGGAATTTCAGGTGCGTTTCGTTCGATTATATAATTTAGTAGTTTCTTTAATTTTAAGGTTCGAATTTATATGAACTTATCTGAAATGCTTTCTCTCTCTCTCTCTCTCTCTCTCTCTCTCTCTCTCTCTCTGTGTTGCTGTTAAATTACAATTATCCAAAAACTATTTTTATTCTTTTTTATAAAGAAAACCGAAGGAGGAGAAGAAGATGAAGAAACGGTGTATGAATATGAAATTAATTAACTTGAATATGTACTGGTAATCTGTCAATATTCAGAAGAGAATAATGGATAGTCACAGTTTACCTGAAAAGTTAAAAACCAATATTGGTCGGAATTTTAACACTCGCTCTAGTTTGAAGGCACTACCGCAAAATAATAATGCTGGGGGCAATCGTTTTTCATAAAAAAATTGAATTGAGAACTCAAATAGGGCAAAAGATAGTCTTGAATTAATACAATCAATTTGGGTTTTAATATTTTTATATATATAGCCTCTTGACATTTTGGCAGCCAAATTAAACGTTTGGTATTTTTGTGACCTTATTCTATCATTTTCCAACGCTAAAAAGGACAAAAGAGATTTGTCCATAATTTCCATGAATCGTCAACAAAATATGTGACTTTATGCAATTGACTGTTAGGCAAGGTTTTGTTATGATTTATTTAATTTTTTTTATTAAGAATAACAAGATAACCATAGATCGGATCAATTTTTATTGAAGGATATGCCACGTGCTCCGGAACAGTTTTTAAAACGATTATAAGACCTAAATCGATTTGGGTTTGCCACTCGATGATTTTTAAGGTTGTATCTTGTTTCGGCACAATTTTAAAACTCATTCATAACTACATTTTTTTATGACAAAAAAGTTCTTGGCACATTTTAAAAACTGATGGTTTATCAAGAAAATTTATGTAAGCACCTAAATTTGTATTTTATCAAACTTCACCTAGATTCTTATAAATAAATAAAATGCTTCACCTTTCTTATGAAAAAAGCACATGATAGATCGTTTGATAGTTAAAGTCTTTCTCTTTAACCCACTGTGTTCCGGGTCCAAACATTTTCTCCTCACGCTTGGTACACCTTATTCAATTTGTTATATGAACTAAATTTTAAGTGATGTGTTATATCAAGTTTCAGAAATCATTAGTTTGTCATTTTATCCTAATACTGTTAAATTTTTAATCCAAAATAAGCCATGTGCCTTGCACATGTTTTATTTTCAAAGTTATTTTGGACATTCCAACTTTTTAATAGATATGATTGATCACAATGAGTTCTCAAATCTTTGTAATTAGTTAAACTCCATATTAGTAAGCCTAATATACCTTTTTATTATTTAGCATAAGTTTTTGAAACATTAGATGACATTTTTTTTATATTAGCCAAAATTTCTGGGTTCATACCAAAAAGAATTAAAGAACTTGTGAAAAGGAGGTCAAAAGTTCGAAATAACCTTGAACACAAACTTATTTTGGATGGAAAACTTAATAAAATTAGGGTGATATGACAAACTAATGATGTCAGAAAATAAGTATGATAAATAGCTTAAAATTTGGAAACTACTATTTGCTTAAAATATAAAGGAAAACTAATAAAAATGGCTTCAAATTTTAACCAAAATCCATCTAATAACTTTATTTAATGATAAGAACAAAAGAAAGAAAAGGACAAAAAAAGATAAAAAAAAACATGACCAAAAGCAAGAGCAAGGCGCATGCCAATTTGCTTTTAGTTTCAGAAATAGTATCCGTGTTCAGTTTTAGAAATAGTCAATTTAAGAAATAGTGTAGTACCCGTATTCAGTTTAAGAAATAATATAGTACTCGTGTTCACATTTTTCGTTAAAGTTATAAGAGTGCCAATACCAATTTTAAAAAATTTTAATTTGTATGACAAATTAAAAAAAATTGTATAAATTTATATAACATTTAAAAAAATTAAAAATTATTCAATAAAGAATATGTTTACAACTGATATGTTACTATTAAATATAGAAGAATATTTTGGTTTTAATTTTAATTTTTATGCTTTATGAATTAATTGATGATAGACTATTGTTACTATTCTACCCGTACAGGTTAGGTTATAAAAAGTATTAAACTTTCAATGCCTAAGAAAATAAAATATGAATTCAACCAAGTGCTTGAGATGCTTGGATGGATTGAAATCTTTACAGCTAAAGATAAATAATTTAGTGATAAGGGGTGACACGTCCATGACTCTATGGCGCCACGTAGCATAGGCTTTCACTTTTATATTGGCAAAGAAACATCTCTGCTCAGCCTACTTCTCTCTCACTTTGTTTTTGACTAGTTCATCTGAAAAGTAATCATATTTGCAAATATACAATTTTAAAGTGCTAATTATAATTTAATAATTTTTTACATGCAAACTTTCTTCGAGAACATTGGAATAAGAATTCATTTTGTTAAATCATCTCCAACCTTTATGTTAAAATCTAAAAATGTTAACTCAAAATTTAGATTTTAATTCAGAAACAGTTTTTCTGTTTCAATTCTTGTGGGCTAAATTTTCTGCCCGAAATTAATAAAAAATAAATTTAGGATATTTCTTTTCATAAAGTAACTTTAAAGAAACTAAAATTACGTAGACTATCATAATTTAATTTTATGAATATTTTAATTTAAAAATATTTAGATTCCAATAGATATTGAAAAATCACTAAACGACACCATGAAACTCGTGCAACACTATAAAAGGATATGAAACACATGAAAAAAAATTATTTTTAATTATTTTAGCCGTTGAATTTAAATTTGGATGATTAGATTTTTTTTTTATCGTTACATTTGTCCATATTAAATCTTAACTGTTGGATTCAATGAATTTATAAATATAAAACTTAAAAAAATACACATATATGGTAGGCCAGTTGTCGCATCATACCCTGGGCCCCTACCACATCCCGGGCTCGACTCTGCCGTAGCACGATATTGTTCGCTTTGGGCCTCTACCACACCCTCACGGTTTTGTTTCTGGGAACTCACATGAGAACTTCCCAGTAGGTCACCCATCATGAGATTGCTTTTGCGCGAACTCGCTTAACTTCCGAGTTCCGATGGAACCTGAAGCCAGTAAGCTCCCAAAAGGTCTCGTGCTAGGTAAAGATGGGAATATACATATAAGGCTTACATGATCCACTCCCATAGGTGATGTGGGATGTTACAATCCACCCCCCTTAGGGGCTCGACGTCCTCGTTGGCACACTTTCGGCTAGGGATTGGCTCTGATACCAAATTGTCACATCCCCGCCCGGGCCTCCACCATATCTCAAGCTTGACTTCGCCGTAGCACGATATTGTCCGCTTTGGGCCCCGACCATGTCCTTACGGTTTTGTTTCTGAGAACTCAGATGAGAACTTCTTAGTGGGTCACCCATCATGGGATTGTTCTCGCGTGAACTCGCTTAACTTCGGAGTTCCGATGGAACCCGAAGCCAATGAGCTCCAAAAAAGCCTCGTGCTAGGTAGAGATGAGAATATACATATAAGACTTACAAGATCCACTCCCTGGGCGATGTAGGATGTTACACCAGCCCACTAACCTAGAGGGGGAATTAACACACCCCGACCTAGAATGCCCACTTGGACTTTGAATCGAGCTGTGCTGGCCGACACCTAGAAGGTGACAAAGCCATAAAGTAGTGCTGGCCGACACATGGTGGTCAACCGCCTCGACTCGCCAGAAAATCCAACTATTTCAAACAATTCTCAAATTTCACAGAAAAGTAGATCTCAATGAGTAGAGCAAGGTTCATACCAGTGGCCAAGTCTAATTTGGCCGGGAAAGGCCCCAATTTGGCTCGCACCAATCAGAAACCCTAGAATGGGTGAGCTTCGATTCTCTTTCCTCGGTGTTCTGACGCCCCTACAACTGATTAGGTCTTGTTCCTGGGTCCAATGGGAGTTGATTAAGGGTGGTGATGGGTGGTGTAACTCGCCAAAATGGCGGAATCACCGTTGAACCCTTCCACGAACCCGACGTCTTCCTTCACCAATTTTAGACCTAAAAGCCCTCGAATTTGGGTGGAGATGGAAGATGGGAAGTTGTGGATGAGGTTGCAGGTGGTGGATGGTGGTGATTCAATAGAAAAATGCAAAATTTGTCGAATTTGGAACCAGGTCGAAACTGGTTTGGCGTGGGTGTACGGTCGACATGAAGAGTTGGGAGCTTTCTTTCCCTTCTCTGATTGGTCCTTAGTTCCTTTAATTTAATTGGTCACTTGTCCTTGTAGCTGATTGGTCCCTTTTTTTGCTTAAATCTGATTGGGTTTCTTCCTTGTAGTAGTTTAATTAATTTAAAAACTATAGTTTAGTAAAACAACTTCAAATGTCTGTAACTATACCGATATAATCCGGACTCGCAAATGACTTTCACCTATGCACTTGTGGTTTTGAGATCTATTCGAAACGTTACTTGTGACCTCAAAAGGTCAACGAATTGTAAAGATTAATTATGAAAATTCAAACTCGATAACTATTCGGTTTAATTCCAAAAATTAACGGAATTAAAATTAACTAATGAAGATAACGTAAACGTGAAATACGAATTTAAATAACGAGATACGTAATTAATAGTGAAGTTCTGGGGACGAGATTTCACAATGTCAACAATCTCGCCTCTAGAGCATTTTCATAATTTCACTCATTTAAAATCAATAAATTCGTAAAGTTAAGGACGGGTTGTCACAGGAATTCTAACCTAAATTTACCCTAAAAATGAGTTACAGGTTAAAACTCCAAATTTGTCTCAATGTTAAAGCAAGCTGGGGTAATTAAGTTTAGCACTTAAAATTTGAGATTTACTCCAAAGATTGGAGTATGTCTTATAACGTGTCAAATTATTTGCCAATGTAATTAAATGCTAGCTCGAATCGATCTCCTTCATCTTTCAATTGGCGGATTTTCCATTTTAATTTTATGAATCCAGTCATACTTGTTATAGTAACATAACCAAACATAAGCCACTCAGTACTACGGTTTGGTGGTATTCTTCTTCACTTGGAAGCAAGGTCTAAAATATCGATATTATCCCGATATTTCCATCAAAATTTCCGTGTTTTTGGACTACCGATATTTCCGATATCATCGATATTTTAGATCTTGATAGGAACTCTATGTGGTAATAAGTCACTCATGTATCTTACCATGCAATGCATAAAGTGTAAAATATTGTACTAATTCATTATATATAAATGATTGTGGTGTGTTTAAACTTCTTTCATTAATTACTACATATTTTCTACACTCACAATGTTTGCCAGCTCACTATATAATCAACTTAAATAAGTTAAACCCATCATGCAATGCATTTCCTTCCAATTTTTTGTGATAAACTAATAGATAATTGACTAAATAAACACTCTGCAAAGTTTCAATAAAAATGTCCAAGTTTTTCTTACAATTTCCTTGGTTTTTATTCAATTTTTATCGATATTGATAATATCCCGATATTTTCATCGAAATTTCTGTGTTTTTGGACTACCGATATTTTCGATATCATCGATATTTCCGATATCATCGATATTTTAGACCTTGCTTCGAAGTAAGAGGTGTTAGGTTCGAATCTCGTGGATGACGAATTTGATAGCAAATTAGGTTGCCCATTGTGTGACTTATCTGAACTCCCCCTCCCCTTAGTGTAAAAATATCGATGTATTGAAAAAAAGAAAAAAAAAAAACCAAATATGAGGTATTCTACCCTACAATTGAAGATATATTTCTGTGTATGTCATATAACTGAGTCACGTAATAAATGTTGTTAAAACTAAAGATATACCTCCAATGACACAGTTATACACATGAAACTAATGATGAACATCTACAATTATGATGTAGTTTGGTGTACATCAAATGCATGACATTAATCATGAACGTATACAATTTTCACAGGAGGAGTAACTACAATGGCACCATTTCTGAACAAGTTTTTCCCAGAAGTACTGAGAAAGGGAGGGCCCGCGAAAAACATATATTGTGTTTATGATAGCCAGGTTTTGACAGCATTCACGTCCTCCCTATACATAGCCGGATTGGCTGCATCGCTCGTGGCCAGCCGTCTGGCCAAGACTATCGGCCGCCGGAATGTTATGCTTCTGGGTGGCTGCACCTTCTTTGCTGGGTCTGCCATCAATGGTGGCGCTGTCAATGTTGCCATGCTTATTTTGGGCCGTATCTTGCTCGGATTTGGGGTTGGTTTCACTAACCAAGTAAGTGGACTTTCTTTATGTATGTTCTTGGGCCTGCAAAGAATAAACCCATGAAAAAGGAAGGATTTTAAATATATTTAAAATGTTTTTTTTTGTTTGTTTTTATTGCGGGAAACGTTCTCTTACTATGATTATGGATCATTTATATATCAAGTTGATTCTTGTCTGAATGTATGATACGGATGACAATTCAGAAAGAGAATGCTTTTTATTTTTTGAGAATTTTTCCCTGTTTATTTTTCTCCTCAGGTGATAAGTTGTTTGAAAAAAAAGATAACAGAAAAAATATGTTTATTAGCCCCTACCATTATTCCCTGTTTTACAATTCCTATTACACCAAAATATCAAAAACTCAAATTTAGGTCGATATTATTTTGTATCATTCAACTAATAACTAAGCGTATATCATATCCTCAATAAATTAAGGCGAGTCTCAAAAAAGTGAATCCCACAAATATTTATTCAACTTGTCTTAAGATAAAGTGAACTAAATGATCCGTGATTCCACCGTTTTTTTTGTGCATACGTCCATTGGTTTTATCCATTACTAACATCCCTTGCAATATTGTCACAATATAGTCTGCTCCAATCTACCTCTCAGAAATTGCACCACCCAAGTGGCGAGGTGCATTTAGCACCGGCTTTCAGTTCTTCATAGGAATTGGGGTGGTGGCATCCAACTGCATAAACTATGCCACGGCCAAGCACAGCTGGGGCTGGCGCCTCTCTCTCGGTCTCGCCATAGTCCCGGCCACCATCATGACGATTGGCACCCTCTTCATCTCGGACTCACCCACAAGCTTAGTAGGACGCAATAGGGTCGACCAAGCCAGAAAATCCCTAGTTAAAATCCGAGGCAAGGACGACATCGAGGCCGAGCTCGCTCTTCTTATCAAGGCCAGTGAAGTTGCCAGAGCTCTTAATGAGGAACCTTTTGTGACCATATTTCAGAGGCAGTATAGGCCTCAGCTTTTGATAGGTGCACTTGCTGTGCCGTTTTTTCAGCAGCTCACTGGGATTAATATCATTGCTTTCTATGCGCCTGTGTTGTTTCAATCTGTTGGTTTCGGCAATGATTCTGCTCTCATTGCTGCGATAATACTTGGGTTGGTGAATCTTGGTTCCATCCTTGTGTCTACATATATGGTTGATCGGCATGGTCGGAGGTTTTTGTTCATGCAGGGTGGCATCCAGATGGTCATCTGTCAGGTGACTTTCATCTAGCTAATCTGGTATATTGAGTTTTATTTTGAGAACATTGCAAAATAAACTCATTTTTTATGGGAGGGAAATGTTATATATTGTCATACTATTTGACAATAGAAGATGTTTATTTAGTTACTTTATAATATGCTGAATCTAGACTACTGATCAAGTTGATTTTAGTCTAATTGGGTAGTCTATATTCACAGCCTAGTAATATAAGTATCTATCTTGCAGCACAAGTATGGTAAGAGACTGTTTATATCATTCGGCAATATAAGTTGTTATAGTCACTATTTGGCAATATAAGTTGTTTATTTACTTACAAAACGTGAATTTAGACTATGACTATTGATCAAGTTAATTTTTGTCGGATTGGGTAGTCCATATTCAGAGCTTGGTAACATAAACATGTTTTATGTAGATATAGAACTATTATACCCTTTTTGCATAGTCGAGAAACGAGTTTAGACGAGTCAAGATATTTAAGGGTATGATCGTTATCAACGACCATGTAAAAGAAGCTAAGTTTTCTTATCTGATATATTTTTTGAAGGTTGGTGTAGCTATAGTTCTGGGAGTTACAACAGGTACGGATGGCAATGGCCATATCTCAAAAAGCTATGCCATACTAGTTCTAGTACTGATGTGTTTATATGCTGCTGGTTTTGGTTGGTCATGGGGACCTTTGAGTTGGCTTATCCCCAGTGAGATATTCCCCATGAAAATTCGACCCACCGGCCAAAGCATGGGGCTAGCAGTCAACTTTGCCACCACATTTGTACTCTCCCAAACCTTCTTGACCATGCTGTGCCATTTCAAATTCGCCACATTCTTGTTCTACGGCAGTTGGATTCTGGTGATGACCATTTTCGTCACGCTCTTCCTGCCAGAGACTAAAGGAATCCCGTTGGATCAAGTTTACACCGTGTGGGCAAAGCATTGGTATTGGCGCAGGTTCGTTGAAGGTAGCCCTAAGGTTGATGCCGATGAAAATGAATAATGTTAGGGTGCCAAAATAGAACTCATTATTTTCGTTCCAAATGATGCGGTTATATTTCACTTGTAAATATTTTATCCCACTTTGAACTTTCTTTGTTTGTAATAGGTAAGATATCGTCATGTCGTTATATGGCATATTGTTTGGTGACTCAAACTTGAGAATTTTTTTTCTGTTCTTCTTTCTGCTGAATCTAGTACCATGCTCAAATGTAAATCATCCCACTATGTTAATACGGTTTTAAAGAGTGAATGTGGTGTATTTCCTAGCTAGGTACAATTAAATTACAGTTTTGTGACACCTCGCCTTTCAGATTTTGAAACAAATATTCAATATTTGGATAAGAAATTGCTATATGTTGGGGCTTAAAAAGAATTCACTACTTTGGAGTTGTTTGTCTCACAAAGAAAAATGTAACGTAGCGGAATTGATAGGTAAGAGAAAGAAAGAATACTCAAAGTTTTTACACAAAATTTTTTATTCACTCACAAACTAGTACAAGAGGAAACACTCAAACACTCTTACACTTCTTCACTCTTTTCTCACTTCTTGCTCTCTTGGTTGTTTCAAATGGTGTGGATGCCTTCTCCTTTTATAGGCATGGATGGAACCTTGGAGAAACATGGAAGCATCATGCCAGAGATATCTAGATAATTCCACTATCTTCCTAAGCTAGAATTATCTACATTAATCTTGTATGTTGGTGGAATCCTCACCATTCTTCTAGACTCTTCCACCAACTTGAACTTTGCTAGAATTCTCTAGCATGTGCATGGATCTTTCTTTGTGTATGAGCCGGATCAATTGTCTTGGGCCAAGACAAGATTACATTTCAACATCCCCCCTTAATCTTGTCTTGTGATGCCGATTGATTTCCTCAATCTAACAAAGTCTTCTTGTTTGAGTGGCTTGGTGAATATGTCGGCGACTTGGTCTTGAGACTTCACGTATTCCACTTGCACATCCTTTCTTGCAATACACTCTCTTATGTAATGATAGCGGGTATCTATGTGTTTGCTCTTGTCATGGAATACTGGATTCTTTGCTAGAGCTATTGCAGACTTGTTGTCGACATAGATCTCTGTTGGCTCTTCTTATGGCATGCTTAATTCTTTTAGCAAGTTTCTCAGCCAGATTGCAGACAGACACATGAGGTAGCAGCTACGTATTCAGCTTCGCAGGTAGAGAGAGTGACAATCGGTTGCTTCTTCGACATCCATGTGAATGCAGTGTCTCCCATGAAGAACATAAATCCAATAGTGCTTTTTCTATCGTCGGAATCTCCTGCCCAATCACTGTCGCTATATCCAAGAAGTTTGTAGTTATTAGAGCTTGAATAGAACAAGCCAAAGTTAACAGTACCTTTAAGGTATCAAAGAATTCTTTTGGCGGTCTTCAAATGTGTAGTTGTGGGTTTCTTCATGTAGCAACTGACTAATCCGACAACATAGAGAATGTCTGGTCTTGTGCATGTCAAGTAGCGCAAGCTTCCAACTAAACTCCTGAAAAATGTTGGATCTACACTTTCTCCTTTGTCATGCTTGGTTAGTTTGACTCCGCACTCCATTGGTGTGCTTATGGGCTTGCAGTCTTCCATTTTGAACTTTTTCAGTATCTTCTTTGTGTAGCTTTCTTGGGAGATGAAAATGCCTTATTTGTTTTGCTTGACTTCAATGCCTAGGTAGTATGCCATCAACCCGATGTCGGTCATCTCGAATTCTTTGGTCATCACTCTCTTAAACTCTTTAAACATCATTGGATTACTTCCGGTGAAGATTAGATCATCCATATACAAGCACACAATTAGAATATCTCTATCTTTGACTTTGACGTAGAGAGCATGTTCATGAGGGCACTTGATGAAGTTGTTCTCTTGAAAGTACTTGTCGATGCGACTATTCCATGCTCGTGGCGCTTGTTTTAACCCATAGAAGGCTTTCTTCAACTTCAGAACTTTGTCTTCATGCCTTTTGATTTCATAGCTTGATTGTTGCTGAATGTAGATTTCTTCTTCAAAGACTCCATTTAGAAAAGCGGACTTCACATCCATTTGTTGAATCTTCCATTTATTTTGAGCTACCAAAGAAATTAGTAATCGTATAGTTTCCATCCGAGCAACGGGTTCAAATACCTCATCATAGTCGATTCCGGCTCTTTGACTATAGCCCTTCGCCACTAATCTCGCCTTGTATCTTTTGACCTCTCCGTTGGCATTCTTCTTTGTCTTATACACCCATTTGACTCCGATGGCTTTGTGTCCTTTCGGAAGAATAGCGAGTTCCCATGTATCATTCTTCTGGATTGCTTCAATTTCTTCATCCATTGCTTTCCTCCACTTAGTATCTTGCACTGCTTCTTGGAAGTCAACTGGTTCACAATCAGCAAAGAGACAGAAAAGTGTAGGATTATCAAGTTTTTCAGCTACCTCATAGAGATCTCGTAGACTTCTTGTGCGTGGTACTTCTCTTTCATTTAAACTCCCATTTGATGATGCTAATGCTGGTGAATTGCCATGATTGGTTGATGTTGGTGAAGCAAGTGGAGTAGTGGATTCTTGTTGAACCTCTCTTGCTTGCTCCATCATCCTTTGTTCATTCTCTTCTTCAAACTGAGGAAAGAAATGAAGATCACCTACATGAGCAAAAATCTCATTCTGCTTCTTCATCGAACGTCACGTCTCGACTAATCACCGTTTTCCCATTGTTTGGATTATACAGCTTATAGCCTTTTGAATTTGAGTCATAGCCGATGAAGATGAACTTGTCACTTTTGTCATCGAGTTTGGTTCTCCTCTCGTCTGGTACATGTACATGGGCTATGCTTCAAAAAACTCTTAGATGGGAGATACCCGACTTTCTTCCACTCCATGCCTCTTGCGGAGTCTTTCCCACACACTTCTTGTTGGAGACCAATTTGATAGGTAGACAGCAAATGCTACCGCTTCTGCCCACTACTCCTTAGGCAATCTCTTGCTTTTGAGCATGCTTCGAGCCATGTCGAGGATGGTTCGATTTTTTCTTTCTGCCACACCATTTTGCTGAGGGGATCTTGGAACTATCAAAGGTCGACGAATTCCATTGGCTTCACAGAATTCTTGAAATTCCTTCGAAGTGAATTCTCCTCCTCGATCAGATCTCATGGCTTTGATCTTGCAACCACTTTCTTTTTCTACGGCGGCTTTGAACTTCTTGAATGCTCCAAATACCTTTGATTTCTGCTTCAAGAAATACACCCAGGTTTTCCTTGAAAAATCATCAATGAAGAGAAGGAAATAATTATTTTTACCCAAAGAGCTTGGTTTTATTGGACCGCACATATCAAAGTTAATGAGCTCGAGTGGCTTTCGGGCTCTTGTGGTCGACTCCTTTGGAAAGCTTTTCCTAAACTGTTTCCCAAGTAAACATCCTTCGCAAGCTTGATCAGGGCAACTGATGCATGGTAGGCCTCTCACCATCTCCTTCTTGGATAATAACTCCAGTCCTCCAAAGTTAAGATCCCAAAACGAAGATGCCAAAGTCAGGATGTGTCTTTGTAACATGTTTTGAGGCACTTTGCAACATCATTTTGAATATTCATAGGAAACATTCTATTCTTTTACATTTTCACCTTGGTAATTAATCTTCCTTTGTCATCTCTAAGAAAAATGCTATAATTTTTCATGTGAATATCATAACCTTTTTCTAAGAGTTGACCCAAGCTCAAAATGTTGCTTTTCATATTGAGCACGTAGTAGACATTTGAAATTAATTGGTGACCGCCATTTTTCAGGGGAATTAGGATGCTAACTTTTCCTTTGACGGGTATTTTGGAGTCGTCTCCAAAAGAAACGTTGCCACTCACCGATTCATTGAGCTCTACGAACATGCTTTTTCTTCCGCACATGTGGTTGCTGGTGCCGGTGTCAAGGTACCATGTATAGTCTTGGTCTCCGTCATTGTTTTTGCATGCTAGTAGCATAATGCCATTATCTTCTTTCTCTTATTTCACATAATTGACCTTCTCATCAGGCCTGTTGCTTGGAGCTTTACATTCCCAAGCATAATGCCCAAACTTTTGACAATTGTAGCATTGAACTTGAGATTTTTCATACCTCAAGCTTGAGCGTCCTCTTCCACGACCATTTGTTGAGCTTCCTTCTCTTTCGTAGTTGTTATGATTGTTGAAGTTCCAACCACGTCCGCGACCTCGACCACGACTTATTTCGTACTGGCTTCTCTCGTTGTCCAAGCTTTCTTCTTTCTTCCTTGGCTGGACATGCGTCTTGAGAAGCTGCTCATCATTCCCTTGCCTCTTCTTATGTTTCTCTTCATATGCTTGTAGCGAACCCATTAATTGCTCTATACTAATTTCTTCCAAGTTTTTAGTTTCTTCAATCGTCACAACAATGTGCTTGAACTTGGGGTCCAACGAGCTTAGTATCTTATACTTAATTCTAACAAATTCTAACTTTTCTCCGTTTCTTTTTAATTGATTGGAAACGGCTAGGACTCTTAAGAAATAATCAAAGATTGATTCAGACCCTTTCATTTGTAGAGATTCGAACTCACTTCTTAATACTTGAAGACAAACCTTTTTCACTTGTTCGGCTCCTTTGTAAGAGGTTTGAAGCTTCTCCCATGCTTGCTTGGCAGAGGTTGCACTCGAGACCTTCTCAAAGCCATTGTCATCTAATGCTTAGTAGATGAGGTAGAGAGCCTTCTTGTCTCCCTTTCTTGAATCTTTCAAACTCTCCTTCTGGCGTTAGGACATAGTAGCTTCATCTTCTGGCTCAGTATAGCCTTTCTCCACGACTTCCCATACATCGTGTGCTCCTAAAAGGGCCTTCATTTTGATACTCCAATTATCGAAGTTGTTGTTGTCGAGCACTGGAACTTGGAAGGCTGCCATAGCGTTGCTAGCCATAGCTCTAGTACCACTTTGTTGGGGCTTAAAAAGAATTCACTACTTTGGAGTTGTTTGTCTCACAAAGAAGAATGTAACGTAGCGGAATTGATAGGCAAGAGAAAGAAAGAATACTTAAAGTTTTTACACAAAATTTTTTATTCACTCACAAACTAGTATAAGAGGAAACACTCAAACACTTTTACACTTCTTCACTCTTTTCTCACTTCTTGCTCTCTTGGTTCTTTCAAATGGTGTGGATGCCTTCTCCTTTTATAGGCATGGATGGAACCTTGGAGAAGCATGGCAGCATCATGCTAGAGATATCTAGATAATTCCACTACCATCCTAAGCTAGAATTATCTACATTAATCTTGTATGTTGGTGGAATCCTCACCATTCTTCTAAACTCTTCCACCAGCTTGAACTTTGCTAGAATTCTCTAGCA
This sequence comes from Malus sylvestris, assembly GCF_916048215.2. Taxonomy (NCBI): domain Eukaryota; kingdom Viridiplantae; phylum Streptophyta; class Magnoliopsida; order Rosales; family Rosaceae; genus Malus; species Malus sylvestris. The sequence goes on from NC_062274.1 coordinate 44,486,488, forward strand.
TGTGCATGGATCTTTCTTTGTGTATGGGCCGGATCAATTGTTTTGGACCAAGACAAGATTACATTTCAACATCTAGTACTATGCTCAAATGTAAATCATCCCACTATGTTAATACGGTTTTAAAGAGTGAATGTGGTGTATTTCCTAGCTAGGTACAATTAAATTACAGTTTTGTGACACCCGAATGCCTTTCAGATTTTGAAGCAAATATTCAATATTTGGATCAGAAATTGCTATATGCTGGTTCTTCTCCTTGATATGACATGGACTGAAATATTAAGGCAGCATGTTGTGCGAAACCCATAAGTTGACAACATAATTAAGGCTGAGCTTTATTAGGACAATTAACTTGAAAATCCAGGGGTGGTGAGCCCCCAATGGGGCAGATAGATGTATGAACAGGCAAAGAACTACACCCTCCCTTTTTAATGTAAAAAGGTTTTGGTTTCTTGTTGCTGTGTCCTAGGTGTGATCTTAGGGTTTGCACTAGTATAATTTTAATTAAAATAATCATTTAATACTCCCATCTTTTCAGTGCATAATGATTATTTTAGAATTACGGTCACATACATGTAAAATGAAAGACAAACTGAAGTTTTAGAATACTTGTTCCTTAATTACACTGGAGATTCTAAAGTCAAATGTCATATTCTCTTACAATATTTTTGGGTGAGTTTGAGAATGAGACATACATGTACACTTATACAACCAGTTGTACTTAAAAACTACTTCAACTTTAATCGGGTTTGGAGTTGGTTCAATATATGTCTAAATTCTGTGGATCACATTTGACTGGGTGTCTAGATCCCAAGCCTACACTACTATATATTTAAGAATCGAAAACAAAACTTCTAATGAAAAAGTGAATCTTTTAATCAACTACTAGCTCCCCTTCGCAAAATTTTAACTTTATGATAGAGCTTCGAACTAAAATGATTGAAGTATTTTGGTCCACATATAGCTATATGATTGAACTCTAGTAAAAGTAAGTACTGCCATCTCCTTTCTCTGAATAAAAAAATAGTAATACAAGAAGTCTGTGATATCCACCAAAGAATTTTGTAAAAATGGCGACACAGAAATCTTATTTTCAATCAAATTTTGTGGTCAATAAGTGAAGTCTTTTCATAATTAAGTTTCTCCTGAAATAGTAAGTCGCAGTTGAAGGTGCCTCACTCAATAAAGAAAGAAGATAAGAATTTAGTCAATTTTCCGAAAAGAAAAGAAAGAAAGCATAAGAAATTAAGCAGAGAAAGATGTCTATAGCAGTAGAACTGAAACAATTGTAATGTATGAAAGAGACTATGCAAGTGTGCAGTGACCATCCTCTCTGTGCATACATAAAACCTTTACCTAAGAGTCTAAGACAATGGCACAAGCAATCCAACAGGCAACATTGATCATCCACTGAACTTCTCAGGTTACTAATAGTCTGCTCAGGACCGTGGGGACCCAAAATATATAGATGAAATTACATTCACAGAGATATATAAACGATGGATTTGGCCTTACTAATAGTTTGGTCATCTAATACTGTAAATGCATGAAACTATGCTTATGGCGCAAGAATTAGAGTATCCAACCGATATACGATGTACACCAATTTAGTACAACTTATATTGACTGACGTGAAGTATAGTGTACCGTTGGACCTATGGGAAAATTTATATCATTCAACTTAAAATTAATTGGTGTACATGATGTGGTGATGCTTGCGATATTATTATTCTAATATATGCTTTGAGCTGAAGCCTATACGAGCAATCTCGTAGTTTCCCATATCATGTGTTTATTTGGTAACTAAAAAGTAATGATATCTCTTGATGCATACCTCTAATGTTGTTGTTTTTTTTTTTTAGTACATCGATATTTTTACTCTAAGAGGATGGAGAGTTCGGCTAAGCCACACAATGGGCAACCTAATTTAGTATCAAATTCGTCATTCACGAGATTCGAATATAAGATCTCTCACTCTCACTTCCAAGTGAAGAGGAATACCATCAAACTGTAGTACTGAATAGCTTTAATGTTGTTGCTTTTGTAAAATTTGTTCTAGCAACTAAGATGTTGACATGTATATGGACCTTGAAACTAAAGAAAGTTGAGGTTCCACTATAAAACCAATTGCCAATACGAGGAATAACCCAATTTACTTTATAAGCTTATGCAAAATCTCTCCTCTCATCCATGTGGAACTCATGCTCAACAGAAACCACCTAGTGAAGAAATTTTGATGAATCACAAGTATAGTACTATTTGGTTTTCTTGCTTCTAAAATCTGCATGCATTGTGCATATGCTTGCTTTTAAAAATCTAGATGCATGCATTATGCATATAAATATAAAGCCTTCAGTTCAAAGCTTATGACTCCCACGGGCTGACCGGCACTCAATGCTTAACAGATTCTTAATTTAATTCCATCTAAACTCGACTGAAAGTGATCAATCTTGGCAGGCTGCTTTCTAGGTAATAAATTTTTGTCAACCTCACCTCCTTCATCTCAAATCAAAGCCATCAATACCAGATAATTACACTTAAGTACAACACACTCATTATGAATATATTTTTTATACACATGCATATAAATCATTACTTCATAGATAATTACTCGTGGACCTAATATATAACTTCACTTTATCAGTCATTCAAGCGATAATAAGAGAGACACATTAGAATCCTATACATAGTTGTATAGATATGTGTCCCTTTATATATCACTGTAACAATAATTCACCTGATAAAAGAGATAAGACACGTCATAACCCCACAAATATTTATGTAGAAGTTTGTCCCAATATTATATCACTTACCAATTATTCATGTAATAAAAGAGATAGACACGTCAAAACCCTTAGTTGCATAGAAGTTTGTCTCATAGTTGCTATATGATATAGGACTCTTTCAGAAGTTAAATTAGGGTTCTCTTGCATTAAAATTTATAATTTAGATGGTTAGTCGACCCAATATAATTTAGAGATACTTACGTAAGAACCCATAACACAGTTACATTTACAGAAGCTTGTCTCATAGTTGCTATTGGACTCTTTCAAATGTTGAAGTAGGGTTTTCATGCATTACACTTTGTACTATAACATGGTGAGCATGGTTGTTAATTAAATATGTTTGTCCAACTTATGAAGAAAATTGGTGACTTTGAAGTTGAACCGAGAAAATTGGTTGAATATAAGCAATATTGTCGGTTCTTTCCCTCCTTGAGTTCTTGCAGTACCGAAGCTGGATTTTCCTGCTAGGATACTAGATATAAGTGCAATAATACATATATATTTTTTATTTTAAAAGAAATTAATTTTGGAATTTATGAATACACAAGAAAGTAGATATTCTGACACTTCATTCCTATATTGGGGAAATTGATTGAACCTTCATGAATAAATTTTCAGAGAGAGAGCATAAATGAAAGGAAGAAGAGGTGGGTTGGGAGCATTTAACATAAGGAAATAAAACCAGTGCTGGGTGCTGGTGAGAGTGACGATCGAAGTGAGGGTGGTTTCAATGGTCATCCTTGAATTCTGCATTTAAGTGAATTCAAGATGATTTAATGAAGGCAGGTGAACAATACTTGAAACCCTCTTCCCCTCAAACTCTTTGGGACCCTTTAGTATTTTTTTTAATTAGATTTTTTTGGTAATTATGTATTGAGAAATCTAGAGTAAACTTCTACCTAATTTTGAGTATTGGTCCTTAAATTTGCGATAGTGTGAAGTAATGATACTTTTTTGGGCAACACCAAGAGAACTCCCATCAAAATATGGACAAAAGTTCTAACATAGTTACTCAAAAGACTATTACTTCATATTGTGACAAGTTCAGAGATCAATGCTCACGACTTTTTAGTCCAGGGACCAAAAATACAACTTGACTAAAATTCAAGGACTAATCCCATCTCTTATGTTGTTGTTATTACCATTACATAAACCTCATTAGCACTCATTCGTTATACATTTGGAGTGCTAGATGACCTTTCTAGAATGCCAATAGCAACCCTCTTTTCTTTTAAACAACGATATTCTACTCGAAAGAGAAAGGAGTATTGGATTAAGTCAAATAATGTACCAGCAATAATTCAAATTCAACACAAACATTATGTTGAGAATGAATCACACATTGATGAGAAGATGGACCTTGGTTGGACTTATAAGTAAGTTGGGTTACTCTCTATATTGCCAATTAATTTTATGATAGAACCTCCACTTTCTTCACATTATACATTCTCGGTAATCCATATGAATAGAACTCAGCGTAATTTCTCTTCTAATTTTTCTTTTTCTCCACTTACATTCTTGTTTTCAATTTGGTGGCTACCTTACAAAAATACACCTTTGTTAGGAAAACTAGTTTTTGTGTCCTAACTCTTTTGACTAGTAGCAAGAAACAGGCATGTTATTTATGTTATTAGCTGTCTAGTCTATTAAGGGTCCCTCTCCAATTTATATTTGGTTGGTGAATTTTGGCTAAGTACACCCTCCTCTGTAATGTCCTTATGGCTTCATCCTTCACGAGTATGCTTAGATCTTTCCCAAACAGGGGAACTTATTGCCCACCAAAACTTGCAATCTGGTTTTTTCTTTTGCTCTTTGCACTCAATCCAATTGTGACCCCAAAATTGCACTCTGCTATCTATACCACATTCACGAGAAATAATCAAGAAGTAGAATAGAAAAGGCAAAACAAATAATAAAGAACCAGCAGTTAGATAGGGCCAATGAAAACTCAATTAACGTATCCTTTTTTTATGTTTTGTTAATATGAAGGACAAGAACAACTTACATGACATAGGTACATCGATACGTGACGTCTTATGTTAATGAAATAAAAACATGTGGATAAAAAATTATACATATTTTATTTCATTTGCACGTGATGTCACCGTAGCGATGAACTCGTGCCATATAAAGTAATAGGTACTTGTTCTTTTAAAGTGGGATTCAACTGCCTAATCAATTAGAAGTACACCGATTATAAAGTATTAGATAATTGTTATTTTAAAGTACGCTGATTTTTATGTCTTTTAAAGTGGTATTCCACCCAGGATACATAAGCTACGTACTTAAATGTTTAATGTAACATAAGGCTTGTAATAAAAATATTTAATGTAACATGCAACAAATTTTATATATGTATGGTTAAACAATAATTAAAGTAAAGGCATTTGATTACTTGTTGGTCCAAGAATAAATAGGGATTCTGATCTTAGGAGCAAATGGATACTTTTGGGTCACCAATGCAGGGTATGCTTTATAAAAATAAAATAAAAAGTAAATAAAAAATTGAAGAAATAAAATATAGGGCTTGGTTGATTTAAAAGCCGATGGTGAAGGTTCAAGTTCGTAGGGGAAAGAGTAGGGATGGGAACGGTTATCACGAGCTGCAATTCAAATCTTAATGTGTAGTCTGTCTCACCTAATTCTTACATAAATCAAGTTTTCTCCTTTTCAGTTAGTAATCTCTTTACCATCAATATATTACTATTTTTTTTAACAAGAAATATTATCTACACTAAAAGGAATGAGGGTGAGCTTAGCCTCATAATGGACTGCAATAATGTAGTTTGAATTCACCTTTAGCGAGAATTGTATCTAAGATCTCTCACTTCCAAGCGAAAACGAATACCACTAAATCATAATATTAAGTGACCGATCAATATATTACTAACTTTCCTAAAAAAAGGCGGATGGTGTTGAGAGCTTTAAAGGCAAAGTTAATTAGTTGCAGTGATTAGCTAGTTTCATGGCTTACGGCAAGGAAAGGAGGTGATCGAGAGAGAGAGAGAGAGAGAGAAGAGTTTGGGTGTTGAGAGCTTTAAAAGTTTTTGTTGTTTGAGTAACCCAATCGCGGGAAGTTGGAGTTATTGTGTATATTAAAGACCCATAGACATTCAAGACCTTCCTTCGACTGTACACAGACTCTTCATTTAATGACCACTCCAAACACACATTTCTTCCCTCCTCTTTCCCATGACACCGCCTCTCATAAGTATCACAACTTGGTATTTGGTGTGCATTTGTTTCATCTATTGGCTTCTAGCTTTGGCTAGCTTACCTCACTTTTAATTAGGATTAAATTGCTGTTAGCATTTTAAAATAGGCATCATGAATTACCTTCTTGTAGAAACTAAAGTAGAAAATGGAATTGGAGGACTTGAATGAGTGCATGATGACTGTTTTAGAATGCTTATTGAGCGCTTACTCATTTCCAAGACATGGAAAACTCAATGAAATTGTTTCTGTTGCGCGTTAGTGTTTAGTGACACATTTGGATAACTCACTTCATTTTAGGGAATGAGTTATGTTAGGTTGTTCCTGCCATGTGACAACGTTGAATGATGTGCATCAGCAAACAACAAATGAGGATCCTTCAAGTGCATCGGCAACAAAAGGTTAGTAATGGGGATCCTTCAGGTTGGGTGAGACCTCCATTCGGGACTATGAAAGTGAATTGTGATGGTGCGTGGCTAAAGGTATCCGAACAAGGAGGGTATGGATGGGTGGCACAAAATTTCGCAGGTATTTTTCAGAGGGTGGGGGTAGTGGGGAATTTTCCATGAGAATCTAGTCTAATGGCAGAGGCAGAATCGGTGCAGTCGGCTTTGTTAGCTTGTATTGATATGGGGTTTGATGCATTTCAGATTGAAGTAGATTCTAAGGGACTTGTGGATATGATTAACGGCAAGGCTCAATCAAATGTTGCAATTGAAGCACTCCTTGATATTCAATATGTGAAGCAGCGACTAAGGTCAGTAGATGTCATTTTTGCTCCTCGAATTTGTAATATAGCAGCACATCTAGTGCCCACTTTCGCCTTACAGGAGGGAGGCTCTTATGGATGGGACTAGTTTGAACCAGAGTGATTGTTTAACACTTTGGCTTCTGATGTAAACATTTCAACTCGAATCTCATAAAATTCTTTCCCTTGATAAAAAAAATCAAGTTAAAACTTGGAATTTGGTGTACGTTTGGCTTTCAACTATTACCTTCTAGCTTGACTAGCTCAGCTCACTTAATTAATTTCGGTGACATTAAAAATTTATGTGATGTTGTTCCTGTCACAATACACTGCCTAGGGTCAATTAGATAAGACTTAAAATTAATGTGTTTTATAAATAAAAAATCACTCACACATGTTATGTTTTAACTGAATAGTTGTGCCACATTGTATTGCCACGTTGCCAAGTTATATATATATATTTTTTTTTTTTTTTTCTCGTATAGTACAGTCCATGGGGAGCAAATTCATTGCTGAGATTTATATAGTTGGGTGTGTTGGGTGGCATCAGGATCAGGGGGGTTGGGGGGTATTAGACCAAGGAGTCGAGTTGGTTAGAACTTCACATCTTAGGCTTTAATAGAGAGCTGGCTTGGAGCTCTCTCTGCTATAATAATCAGAGTTAAAGAGATCGCCAACTTGGAAAGCACGTCATGCATGGGTAGGCCAGGTTTCTTTTAGTTGTACCTTCAAATTTTGCCCCTATTAGATTCTCCCGTGCAGTTGTGGCCACACTCCACCAGCCTATATAACTACCAAAACTTTTTCCCAACCATTTGACATATAAATCCATTCCAACTCTCTCAACCTCTCAACTCTCCCAGCTCTCAGCTCTGTGTGTTTGTTTGTATGAGAGAGAGAGAGAGAGATCAGAGAGGGAGATCACAGAGAGAGAGAGAGAGAGAGAGAGAGAGAGAGAGAGAGAGAGAGAGAGAGAGAGAGAGAGAGAGTAATATTACTACTTATCTCTGAGTGATTGAAGCAGCTAGCTAAGCTAATAGCTATGCTTTCTTTTCAAGCTCATCCTCTTTCTCCAAACCAAAAGAAGACAATCCCAGACTCTGAGAATTCATCCAAGAAAAGAAAATGGGATGACTTGCCATACGTTAATATTGAGCAACTTTCCGAAAAACGTTCAAAAGTACCACAAAGCAAACCAAATTCCTTGTTTGATATCGAGCTTCACCTAGAGACTCCATTGCCTTTGGAGTGGCAAAGATGCCTCGATATTCAGGTATATTACACATATGCGTGTTTCAATTATACAAACATAATTAACAAAGATATCGCACCGTTTGATAATCATTTCAGTTCTCAGTTTTTAATATTTTTCCGAAATCAAGACAAATTTTTTCTATTGATTGTGTGCCTTCATTCTAGTGCAGTCGGGACAGATACATTTTTACAACACAAGGACTCAGATGAAGACTTCAAGGGACCCAAGGAGGAGCCCTGAGCCACCAACCAGTCCAGCTGCTGATCATCATCATCATCACATGAGCCTAGACCTGGAGCTCAACCTAAGATCATGTGATCAGTCTAGGGCTAATTCAGACATTTCAACACACAGCTTGAGTGATTTGTTCATGGAGTCCCATAGACCAACAAAAAAGAACCCTAATAATTTAGGGTTTCCATTTGATCACCACCACCACCAGCAGGAGATGGTGGCAACTGTGTGCCTCAAGTGCCACATGCTGGTGATGCTGTGCAGGTCTTCTCCTGCATGCCCTAATTGCAAGTACATGCACGCACCTGATCAGAGCCCCCCAACCCTCTTCAATTTCGAGCCAAGGTGTACCAGTAGCTTCATGTGTTAATTAATTAGCTAGTAATTAAGCTTCAGCTAATTATGTAACAGTTAATTATATATGATTTCTGTGCTATAGAGCTAGTCATCCTTGGAGGCTTTAAATTGCTCAGTGTATTATATCTTCATCCTCCTCTATCAGAAAAATGACTGCTGAGAGAGAGAGAGACACCTTTTTATCTAAGGTCTATATAAATGAAGCTTAATTCTCCTACTACTAAATTTGTTTAAACTATTGGTGTCGGTAATCATGGTATGCTACTGATTAAAATGCTCTACTTTTCTTAATCTGTCTCAAGATTTTTATTTCTTTGCTTATTAATTATTTTGCGAGATATCGAACTCTCAACCGTTGCAAATTAAAGACGGTTTATAGTGAAGGTCCACACTTTTACTATCGTAGGTATCGCCATCGCATTTATTATTATTTTATGGATTCGTAAGTTTTTTGTATGATTATTGTGGTTAGGATGAAATTGGTGTCAGCATATAAGTACACCCATCTCTTATTCTTTTTGCTTTTTTATTTCTGATAAAATCTCAACACATGTTTCCCTGAGCGTTAACAAGTTACCGTTTTACTTCTGGATGAGTTATACATAAAGCTTACCCAAATGTTTTATAAGTAATTGAGGTTTAAAGTGAGATCGAAGTAAAAAACAACTAACAAAAGAAATGAACTTCTGGCAAAAAAAAAAAAAAAAATACCAAGAGCAAATGCTGCTCATGCAGCCAGCTGAACACTTTAGAAGAATTTTTTCATGGTAAAGATCATAAAAAGTAAATTACGACCATTGATCAGATGAAATCATGTTGGAACGAGTGGTTAATCATTCACCGCCAAAACATTACATGTCCATGTCCAAAAATCCATTTAAATCCATTAAAAGAAAGAACATTACACCTCATCAGGTAATACATCGCGCTCTGAACAGCGAAATGTAAATAATAACAGAAATGGAAAATTTTCACCTATAGAGCAGCATTCAAGATAATTTTACAAAGAGATGAGGTCCCTGAAAAATTACCATGGTAGAAAAGAAAAAAGAGATGAATTGTTACTGTGTATAAGGAAGAAAGTTTGAATGATAATCTTCCCTTCTGTCTTCTTCTGTGTATGTAAACTTGACCTGAGTTGACCAAACTGTAGAGATCGATGCTAATCTTAAATCTTTTGTGTATTTTCATGTATCCTATGTAAGTAACTTTGCGAGCTGCTGGTTTTCTTCAATAGTTTTGAATAGAATTTGAATCCATTCTGTAGTGATCACCGGACTAATCTCTCAATCATCTTCAGCTTCTCAAGCATCTTCAGCTTTCTTTTAAAACCTTATTGTTGTGCAAATGTGGGTGCTGCCCTAGGCTCTCCGGAAGACGTTCTGAGCTCCAATTGTCAGCTCTCGCCCCAAGAGAAAAACTCGCCTTGAGGGCAATATGGTCTGATGACCATTTATCTGATGGAAGGCAACCTTCTATGTCATGAAGCTCCAATACACTGTCAAGCCAGAAGCTAGCAGCTGCAGAAAAGCATTAGACATACAGTCAACGAAAATGATGAGCAAACAAAATTCAGAATTGGAACAAGCTCAGAAAGCCTAAACAGCAAATCCATATGCTTATTGCTTATACATCACGAAAAATGCAATTACTCTCGTAATGTAGTCCATTATAGGATGGGCAACGGTTATGGCAGGCGGGTAACTGCGGTTATTTACCCATAACCGTTTATATTCATACCCGCATAACCGTTTACCCATTGGGTAATTGCATAAATTGTTATACCCATAATCATAACCGTTTATAAACGGTTATGCATACTCATAACCGTGTACTCATTTAACCATAACCATTTACCCATTTAACCATAATCATTTACCCATTTAACCATAATTATAACCATTTACCCGTTTAATTTTACATATATTAAATTAAATGGGTAAATGGGTAAATGGACATAAGGGCCTAGGGGTTTTTAGTTTTTTATTTTATTTTTAATTTAAATGGATAAATGGTTATGGTTAAATTAAATGGATAAATGGATACCCATTTAATTTTACATATAACGAGTATCCATTTATCATTTAATTTAACCATAGTCATTTACCCGTTTAATTTTACATATAGCCGCGGTTATAACGGGTATCCATTTACAAATAAGATATCATATTACTTATTGACGACAACTTAGTTATTGGGAAATCCAATTAAAGTTTGCAACTTGTTTCTGATTGCCATGTGAAATAAGAGGGCATATCTTAACTTCGATTTTCCACCTCGGGGAAGAACACCAAAATCCGATGAACAATTTGTTATTAAATTAAATGGGTAAATGAATAAATTAAACGATGAACACCCAAAATTAAATGGTTATGGTTAAAATTAAATGGGTAAATGGTTATGGTTAAATTAAATAGGTAAATGGATACCTGTTATATGTAAAATTAAACAGGTAAATGGACATAAGTGACGGAGAGAGAGTTCTCTGAGAGTTTTTATTAATTTTTTTTAATTTTACATATATTAAATTAAATGGGTAAATGGACATAAGGGCCTATGGGTTTTTAGTTTTTTTTTTATTTTTTTTTATAATTTAAATAGATAAATGGTTATGGTTAAATTAAAAGGAAAGCTAATGAAAAGAGTTTGGAAACTTTGAGTTTTAATGGTAAGGACAAAATAAAGGGTAAAGTGAATAGTATCATGATTGACTTTTTAGTGTAAAAATGTGGTTTTTCGTTAAATTGAACAGTACCGGGAGTTTTTCGTTAAAAGTTCCCTAAATTAAATGGGTAAATAGATACCTGTTTAATTTTACATATAACGAGTGTCCATTTACCATTTAATTTAACCATAACCATTTACCCGTTTAATTTTACATATACCCGCAGTTATAATGGTAATCCATTTACAAATAAGATATCATATTATTTATTGACGACAACTTAGTTATTGGGAAATCCAATTAAAGTTTGCAACTTGTTTCTGATTGCCATGTGAAATAAGAGGGCATATCTTAACTTCGATTTTCCACCTCGGGGAAGAACACCAAAATCCGATGAACAATTTGTTATTAAATTAAATAGGTAAATGAATAAATTAAACGATGAACACCCACCCAAAATTAAATGGTTATGGTTAAAATTAAATGGGTAAATGGTTATGGTTAAATTAAATAGGTAAATGGATACCCGTTATATGTAAAATTAAACAGGTAAATGGGCATAAGTGACCGAGAGAGAGTTCTCTGAGAGTTTTTATTATTTTTTTAAATTTACATATATTAAATTAAATGGGTAAATGGATACCCGTTATAACTGCAGGTAATACCCATAACCAATGGATACCTGTTATAACCGCAGATAATACCCATAACCGTCCATTTAAATTTCATAGATAAACGGTTATACCAATAACCGTTTATTTGTGTAAACGGTTACCCATAACCGTAACCATTAACTTTAAATGAGCGGATAACCGCGGTTACCCAAACCCATGGGTATTTTGCCCATCCCTAATCTCACATACTATTGTAAGTAATGCGACTTTCCTGATACGATTGTCTTATTATCATACCAGTATTTTGGTAGATCTTAATCAATATATACATCGAAGTACACTTTTGGAAAATAATTTAAGCCTCCTTTAAGACACCTGGATCTCTCTTAGGGGAAAAAGGAGAAAATACCTAGCTCTCAACTCTCCCTATGTGGTCTTTCAAAATTATAAGTTGTTAATACAGATCCATATTGAACTTTCAAGGACTCATAATACACGTTTCGCTCAAAGAAAACATATATTAGGCCGAACTTTATCAGAAAAATCTGATACACTATAAAAGTCATGAATAATGGTACCTGTGTAGAATATATAATCTATAGTTCCAAAGAAGGATGGTGTAAAGTTGGTGAACAAAGGTTCCTTGGTTCCAGGATTCATCTTCTCACATTGGTGATCCTTGACCCCATCGGACTGAAAAAAAGTTGCATATGCACTTAACTGGAAAGGAAAAAAAAATCTTTTTAGCACTTGAAAATGACCACAAAAACCATAAGCTCTCCAGATTCCAAATTCTTGCAAGAAGTAACCAACTCAGTAGCAATGCAAAATGTTCAATAGGAGCTAAGAATTTAAAAAAGGAGTAGAGAATCAGTCAATAGGGATACATTGGCCTTACCAGATTCAATGAATGAGAAAGCTTGAGTGTCTGCAATATGCCCGATTGATCAATTTCTTTGCTTGGAAGAATCTCAACTCTGCCCTTGCTTATGAACGTATAAGGATCACTACAATGTTGGATGCGAATATCAGTCTAACCTTCATTTCTCATCCCAAATAGAAATCGATATTCGCCGAAGTTAAGAAGAAAAATATATTGGATAGAGGAGGGTTGGTTTGCTAGGAATAATACCAAAAATCAATACGGTAATATTAATATTTCTAGTTGGATATATTAGTTCAAGAGAAACATGGATCAATAAAGGAGTACAAAATCGTAAATGGAAAATCAGGGAATCTATCAATTCTTTCACTATAGTCTCAGAAGCCAGTCAGTAACAGCAAAAGGCTAACCTCTGAGGCACAGAGTTCAAATATGCACAAATCAGCAGGGGAATCTTCAACTTGACAATTTTCTCAAGTGCATGGATGAGGGTTACAACCTTGTATTAGAAAAGAAGCGAATTAAGTCAATTCTATTCTTTAAACTCAAAACTAATAGAAGGAAGAGTTGCATTTTACACACAGCACTTGCAGTAATTTTATGTCTGGATTTTTTACATTTGCATGTAAATGGGTATTTGACTGTGGCTGAAAGGGACAATTGTGTCAGCAGTCAGCACTTGAGAATTTATGATATAAGGCTGTAGAATTTGAAATAGACATAGTACCACACAAATTCTAGGTCGATTGCCATCCAAGGAGCCCTCATTTTCCACCATTTCTAATATAACAACAAGTGCAACGTTGTCCTGAAAAATTGCGTACAAGAAGCTGATATAACAAACAGATGGGAAGCGAAACAAGAGCCCCACTAGAACAGAATGCACAGTAATAACTATATGAGAGTTAAGAGATGTAAACCTTCAGCAGACGGCGAGCTTCACTTTTCTGTTTATCAGCCAATGAATCTACAAAGGGCTTTGCTGAATTATTAAACTCAAGCTGCAAAAGAAAATCAGAACCATTAAATACTGGCAGCATACATTTACTCACATAGATTTCCTCACTTTTTCTCCATTTTTGTGGTAGGTACAAGCAAGAGCTTCGTCACCTCATATGTTGCAATCTCTTTGAATCGTTGACTGCGGTAAAATGTAGCACATCCATCAGTTGTATGATGGGACTTAAAAGAATATGTCTGAAAGACATCCATTAAACTCATATTACCATGATATAATGCCATCAATTATCTGTTAAGTGATTGCCTTTAGACCACATAAAGCAAAAGATGTGCTCCCAAGTTTTATAGAAAATTTTATATATCATATTCTGTTGAAACAAATTGCAGAATGCACATAACATTTGGGCAGGGAGGTAATTAATATGATTAAAGAATTCAAATGGACAAAACTTATATTGTCAAAAATATTATTTTCATTATCTGTAACGCAAAGCAATGCAAAAATCAATATTACCTGGGCGAATGAATTGAATGTTTTAAAAATTGGCTTTAGTATATCAGCGAGTTATATAGAACTGACATCCTGTTACCGAAAAACTTATATTGAACAATCTCAAGGATGCTTTGTCCAAGTCTTCGACGAAAAGGACAATAGGAAGGTGGCTATTCTAATGTGTCAAAGTATCGTGGACACAATTAACTAGGGCAATTAGAGGACTACAGGGCCTTTTACCAAATTTTTTACCAGTCCCGCCTTGCAGCATGACATTGTTCATACAGGATTCTATATGAAACTCAACCTACTTACCAAATGCTGATGAATACAATCACAGTGCAAAGCAAGCAAACCAATATTTATCTAACAATTTAAATAAATTTGAAACGTTAATTATTCCAGATGAGCAGTTCATACTGTATAGTAATGCTTTATTACAAGTGAGGCTAATGTTGGCTAACAGAAAGTCAAGACCAACTCGATCTATAAGCAAAAACAGGTCAAGCTCAAAATTTTATCACAGGTGCCCTAAAATTTTGACTTTCGACCAACTAATGTGAAGTTCCATACACCTTGCAATTCCTCTAACAGTAAGAATAGGAGGTTTCAAACTGTAGGCTCATACCGTACGTGTTAGACGAGCATTGAACTCCAAGAGCTTAAGTTGTTGAGGGCTGGGCCAACAATGTATACTACGAGGCAACAATTTTCTGGTTTTTATACTGATAAATAATAAGGACAATAAAGTAACAACTTAGAAAAAAATAAAATAAAAAAAGGTCGTACCCAGTGCACAAGGCTCCCGCTTTACGTAGGGTCTGGGAGAGGTGAATGTCGGCTAGCCTTACCCCCATTTATGGAGAGGCTGCTCCCAAGTCTCGAACCCGAGACCTACTGCTCATGGACGAAGGCACTTGCCATCGCACCAAGTGCGACCTCTTAGAAAAAAAATAAATAAATAAAAAATAAAAAATAAAATAAAATCTAAGCTACGTTCCATAGAACCATCTTAACTCATTCTTCTCTGTGATTCTATCCGTGGATGCAAGGGTGCACACGTTAGTCTAAGGGATACCATTCTAAGCCGAAAAGTACATCCTGGAAGTGCATGTAATTCTATTAAACATGCCATATCACCTTACCTCGAACTTTTTCTTGTATATAACCGGGTATCCATATTTTGCCAACTCAGGTTTGAGGAAATTCTTAAAATGATCTTTCTGTACCTGCCCAAAGATGAGGAAAAGTATAAAAACTAAAACAGTCTTGGGCAATGATCTCATAAAAACATATGCGTTTAAGAACTAGTAGTTACCTCTTGAACACATAGGATATCTGCGTCATATTCAATGATCTCATAAAGTAAATTTTGCTGACGATATTCCCATGAAAGAGCCCAATCTGGGCAGTAAAAGTGCCAGTTACTACCACTAGTAGCAAGATAATCAGCAAGGATATTATAGGACAGTACCCTAAAGGTTACATCATTAGAAGAGTGTTCTTTGAGGTCAGCATCGCAAGAGTTCCACATTGTACAACGCGGTGGATGAGTAGGAGGATAAATCACAGGATCCGTCACTTTGATTCTTGCTGGGAACAATTGTGTATGCGTTGAAGAATCAACAACTTCCAATTTTAGCCTCAGACAAAATCCAATATCATTCTCTGTGGGTACATAATATTCGGAAGAACCCACCTCAATCCATGTTTTCCCATCTTGTTCCGCCATCTCATCAGGCTGCGAACCATCATCCTGATAGGTAAATCAGGATAGGAGCCATAAGGCTCAAAACTCTTGATAATTTTCACTGCTTGTGGATCAGGATTGGGAGCTGCAAAATGATGGTGCACCTTGTGCTTGTCCCAGGCAGCCTTATAACAACTTATAGAGCAATAGTAACTTATCTTGCCAAGTCGATTTTGACTTACACAAACTGTACACTGAATTGTGGCCAGCTCTTCATGGTGCACAAAACAGCGAACCTTCTCTTGATTGGGAGACAAGCAAACATCCTCTCGGTACCTACATAAATAATAATGAGAGATTTTAGTAAGACTACTTATGATAACAGCAGTACTGCCATGTATTGGAACTAGTATTGAACAGGAACCCGCCATAACAGGTTCTGCGATTCAACGTACACCAGTTCACGTTGGATGCACGAAAAACTCCATGTATCTTGTTTTATATTGTGAGTTCCCAAAAAGATGGGCGATGTGAGATGTCACAATTCACCCCCTTAGGGGCCCGACGTCCTCGTCGGCACACTTCCGGCCAGGGATTGGCTCTGATACCAAATTGTCACATCCTGGCCCGGAGCGGATCACTTCATTGGCCCGCTCCACCACCGTAGCACGATATTGTTCGCTTTGGACTTACCATTCCCTCACGGTTTTGTTTTTGGGAATTCACGAGCAACTTCCCAGTAGGTCACCCATCCTGGGAGTGCTCTGGCATCCTTCTCGCTTAACTTCGGAATTCCTACGGAACCTAAAGCCAGTGAGCTCCCAAAAGGCCTCGTGCTAGGTAGGGATGAGAATACTGATGTGAAAAATAAGTTAACACACAAAATTAAACCCTCTTTTTATCAATTATAGCAAAGTATGTAAGTAGGGATCGTTCTAAACCGGGGATTAGGAGAGATTGCTAAACACTTGAAAACTGACTTAGAAATGTAAAAACAAAGTTTAAAACACTAGATTAGACTCAAAGAATGCAAAACTCACGTTTAAAATACTAAAATAAACCAATAACTCAAAACAGCAACTAAAAGACTCAAAACTGCCTTAAAAACACTTTCTGGGCAGTTTTGAACACAAAGCACCAATTTGGACGAATTTGGGTTTTAACTTGTACCAAAACACTTAAAAACATAAACCAACACACTTTCTAACTAATCTAGGACTTCAAAATAAATGGGGAATTGATTTGGACGAAAATGAACTAAATGGACAGATTGCAAGGAAAACAGATTGTAATAGAAACAGATTGTAACACAAAGTTATGAATAATCAATGGATGATGGAATGGCTAAGGGGTTCTTCTCCACACATGAAATATATGCAACCTAAATCAATTTTCAGTTATCAATTTAATAAGTTATGAATCTCGACACTCCAAGTTAATTAGGTCCGCTTAAATTAACCTTCAGATTTCCCTAGAATCATTGAATTGGATGAATATGCATCGCAAACAAATTATTCCCAACAAGTTCTTTATATGAACAGCATGATAAAGACACAAGTTAGAATCATTACGTTCTTTGGAAATCATAAGCATCGACAAGGCATTCGTAACTATGAAAAGCATGATACTTTTGCCAGGAATCTACTTAACACGATCGTGACTAGCGACCTTCACTACTTACGAATATAAATTCATAACGATTAGGTGAAACAAACTTATATCCTAGCATCAAATTCAAGCATGCAAATTAAGCGTGCACTCTCAACCAACATACAAGAATAAGTTCTAAATCAAACGGTTAAGCAAATTGTATTCACAACTTATACAACGATAACTGAAAGTAATCAACTTATTTCACATATATAATCATGGTTTTGAATCCACCCTTAGCCAAAACGAAATTAGCCAATCATACTTAAAGCAAAACAAAGATTACATGAATTAGACATTAAAATCCAAAGAAAGAAAACACCTAGAATGCTCCAACTTGGCAGCAAGTGCATCCAAAATTCCTCCTTTCCCTTGCTTGTGGCAGATTGGTTTGTGGACAAGTTTTGGGTAGTTCTATGGTGCAGAAAGGTTTATGGTGAGTGTAGAGGAGTGTTTGATGGTTGAAGGGTGATGGAGAACTTCGGCAAAGAGGGTGGAAGAAGGTGGAGTGGCTGTGATATTTTCTGGGCACTAGAATGGTGTTTTTGGGGTGTTTTGCTGCCTAGGGTGAGTATGGACGAATTTCTGTGATGAATGGTGAATATGAGAGTGTGAACCCTTTGCCAAGGGGTGTAAACATGTATATATAGGCCCCAAAAACCCTAGAGAATCAGATTGGGCAGTGGGGAAAATGCACAGCAAGGAGGGTGAATTTGTGGTGTGCAATGGTCCAAGGATGAAAATGGAGCAATGATGCAAAGTATGGAGGGTAAAATGGAGTGGTATTTCAGCTAGGGAGCATGAATGATTGTGTTCATTGCATGGAAATGAAAAGGGGAGGTGAAATGTTTCAGAAATTAGTCAAAGGTGGAGCAACATGTGTTGCACATAGCATTGGATCCCAAATGTGGATGATGGAGCATCAATTGGTGCATGGAATGGTTGTGAAAGTTGTGTGAAATCTGATGGGTGAAGGGAACAAGAGGTATGCAGCAATTGAGTGTGATAATTGAGTGAATTGAGGCATGAAATCAGAAATATTTTAGGGGACAAGGATGATTAAGCATGCATGGGAATCCAAAGGGAATGCTATGTGGTTACACGGCAAGGAGTGGGTGTTCTTTTGTGGCTGAATTCTTGATCCTTTGTACATTAATTCTTCACATTCTTACTCTCTTTAATTCTTCAATTTCGTCCAAACCTTGGTTCCAAATATGTGACATGCATTCCAAGCTCCATTTTGCTCCAAAATGCTCCAAAATGCATCTTCTTGCCTACTTTGTCCTTAAAATCTGAAAACACATGAAAATGACTTTAAACATTAAAATAACTAAGGAAACACGACATAAATGCACAAGAACAAGCCAACTAAGTCGCATAAATATGCTCCTATCAAATTCCCCCACACTTAGCTTTTGCTAGTCCTCGAGCAAACAAAGAAATAAAACGAAACGAAATGAATACAACACAACCTAAACCTTCCAACATTTGCCTCAGGGATTTCCAATGCACATGACATGTTAAAGATTATCATCCCCACAGATTTGAGTCATCTCTACACTTAAGCACATACTTAATCATAGTCACTACTTACTTGTTCACGTTAATCAATTAAAACAATGTTTTTGATGTAGTAACATGCCTTAGAGAAATCACTCAATTCCTTACAAGATATGCACTCAATTTTCACTCAGATTTTCTAACTACACACCCTATACTAGTTATATGTGAGAAGATTGATGTAGATATGGAAAGGAACGCTCACATATATGTATAACAAAGAACGCAATTTCTGGAGTTAATAAGCATGTTAAGATATGATCTCATGAATGGAATGCTACTACTTAGATGCGAGAACCAGTGACACCATATGCTCATATCAATTTCAAACTCTACATATTTAAACACATGACACTCAAGATGAAGTCAAAGGTTGTAACGGGCTTGGGGTGTTGGCTAACAAATGAAGGTAAGGGAAAACAAACGTTCTTAAAGCAATAGCAAATAAAATAATGAACTTGAACTTAGAATTCACTTAGATTGCAGAAATCAACTTTTAGACGTAAGGGAAAGATTTAAACAACTCTTAGGGTCAAATTCAACTTTTTTTTTTCTTTCTTTTTTTTCTTTCCACCCGTGCCTATGGCACACTACTTACATGAGAAACACTTCCCCCACACTTATTTTCTGCCCTACATAATTACAAGGAATTCAATTTGAATCATGCTTTACTATGTTTTAAGAACAAGGGTATGGATGGTCCTAATCTAGGCTAGGTGAGGATAACGTGGGTTAACAAAGAACGTAGGCTAACAAGGCTCAATGGGTTTAACTTAAACATATAACGATATGGGATACATGGCAGTTTGGCTTTGGTGGTGGTAACTACACAACTTCATCTTGAATATGTGTTATGCAAATCAATAGCATGCTTTGAATGAAATAGGCATGACTTCTAGCATTTGGAACTAAATGATGAAACGCCTTCTAAGTAATAACCAAGCAAAGAATAATGAGATCATGCAACGACTTTAGAAAACAATAATGCACAGATTTTAACTCTCCAAATAAACATTTAGGCTCAAGTCTCACAAGGTTGTAGCGTTAGTTTGAGTTCCTTCCTTCAAGCATGTTACAAAAACTAATTTTTTTTTTCTTTTATGATTACATGTGATTTCATAAGTTATAACCACAACCAAGCATAAATAAAGAGTAAATCAAACTTTCATCCATGTTTATAACTCTCTTTAACAGTCATGCAATTACAAACCGAATCCTCATCATTGTATTGGAAGGTACCCTAAGACACAAATAAGCACACAAAAACAACTCTTTTTGGGATTTTCAAAACAATTTTTCAAATTTTTATGAATTTTCGGATTTTTATGTCAAAACACACTGAAACACTCCAAAACAGCTTAAAAATACTTAAGACAGCAAGGAACAACACTAGAAGTAATGGGTGATAATTTTCTACGAATTTTATGCAAAACACTAGTTAGCCCCCCACACTTAAATCAAACATTGTCCTCAATGTTTCAAGCATATACTCACACAAAAACAAGCAACGAATAACAGAACAAATATAGCAAAGTAAACAAAAAATTAGACAGAGTAGAGGTTAAGAACGCAAATCTGGTTTTTGAGATAGATGATCTTGGTGACTTTCCATAGCTTTGATCTTGAACTGGTTTGGAATTCTGAGCGGGGAATATCAGAGTGCAGTCTGCATTCTTCTCTGCTTGTTTCTTCTGCACGGCGGGCAGGCACGAGGTAAAGGTGTTGGTCTGTTTCTTTCTTCAATCTTTCCAAGTGCCCACCTCTTGCTCTCTTTCTCCTTGTCCTTAGTTGAGGATGAATCAGCACGTTGTCTCCACATGCTTCGAGGTATCATCTTCACTTCCCTTATAAGTGAGAGACAAAGCGAAAGCATAAGATGATGAGTACTCGAGAGCAAGAGCTGGCTGGAGAAAGGACAGGGAGAAAGCATGATATGAGATACTCTTGCTCTCAACCCTTATGATATGAAATACTTGTGCTCTGGATGGGTTGTTTGCAGGGGTATCCCAGGGGATGAAAAATACAGAGTGACTCGAGAGGGTTTGTTGGAAAGCCATTTCAGAGAGGATGAAGGGTTAAGTGAGGCTGAAAGTTGGGTGAGACTGCTTCACTTTGAAGTTCAACATTTATAGAATTTTCTTAATGGCTGGGAAGGCATTGTTCCATTACTCGTGTCGGCAAGCCTGGGATAATTTAACAGTAGTTTTCACGTGCATTCCGCTTCTCCAAAAAATTTCGACAGATTGCGCGTGATTTACGCAACGCAGATGTGCAAATTGACAGATGCTGACACGTCTCGATAAAGCAGAGGCCTCTTTAATATCCGGAATTTACGCTTCGAGTTCTGAGCTTCGTTGAGGGTAGAGATTGCATGTGACAAGTGCTGACGAGGCTGAGAGAGACAGATGGTTGGAATCGGTGCTTCGACAGACTGCCCGTGATTTTCGCAAAGCTGAGTTGCGTGTGATGGGTGCTGACGAGGCTGAGACAGTTAACACTCTTCGATATCTGGAATTGGTGGTTTGTGAGCAAGCCCAACTTTTGAGAAAGCTGGCACCTCTTCGATCTCTGAATGGCTTCTTCGATTTCTGAGCTCACCTCTTCAATCTCTGAAATCCCATCGCGTGCTGATTTTTATAGAGGTATGCAGGACGTTCAAAGCACTCTTGAATTTCTATCTGTAAAAATTCCCGTTTTGCACTTTTACGATCTTGACTTGTCCGATCTCCTCTTTCTTTAACACCTCTGGAAAAATGTCTGGCCCTTCCGACCGTCGTTTTGACTTGAACCTTGGTGAAGGAGCAGCCCCTCCTTCTCCAGACAACATATGGCGTCCATCCTTTATATCCCCTACTAATCCTCTCACCGTTGGGGATTCGGTGATGAAAAATGACATGACCGCTGCGGTGGTGGCCCGGAACCTTGTCACCCCCAGAGATAACAGACTGCTTGCTAGACGGTCTGATGAATTGGCGGTTAAGGAGTCTCTGGCTCTTAGCGTGCAGTGTGCGGGTTCTGTGTCCAACATGGCCCAACGCCTATTTGCTCGAACCCGTCACGTTGAATCGTTGGCGGCTGAAATACAGAGTCTTAAAGAGGAGATTAGAGGACTCAAGCATGAAAATAAACAATTGCACAAGCTTGCACACAATTATGCCACAAACATGAAGAGGAAAATTGACCAGCTGCAGGAAACTGATGGTCAGATTTTACTTGATCACCGGAGGTTTATGGGTTTGTTCCAACAGCATCTGCCTTCGTCTTCTAGGGCGGCACCGCGTAGTGAAGCTCCAACTGATCAACCTCCGGTACCTCCTCCTTTCGTGGCCCCACCGACTGCTGAGACTCCGCCGACTACTGCAACCTCTCCCAAGCAGCTTTTGTGAAGGCTCCCTCTTGTATTATGCTATGTTTCTTTATTTCCCAGTTTCCTGTTCATTTCCATGAAGTTTAATGTTAAAATCCTTTGCATATTTGTTAATGTTTCAAAATAGAAAGTCACAACCAAAAAGAATTAAACAAGTAATAAAATTGACAATCAAGCAGAATATATGGGTTGCATCCTTTAAAGCGCTTGCTTTAACGTCTTCCAGCCGGACGATGAAAAGAGGATCTTCCCATCTCCGAAACATTTCCGGATGAACAACTCTTGAAGTAGAAGCATCCAACGAATGAGTCTAGGTTTAGCTTCTTTCTTGGTGAACAAGTACTTCAAGGCTGCATGGTCAGTGAAAACAATAACTTTAGTACCAATTAGATATGATCTAAATTTATCTAAAGCAAATACAACCGCCAAAAGTTCTTTTTCGGTTGTAGAATAATTTAACTGAGCATCATTCAAAGTGCGTGAAGCATAATAAATAACATGTGGCTGTTTATTTTTTCTTTGACCCAAAACAGCGCCAAGTGCATAATCCGATTCATCACACATCAATTCAAAGGGAATGGACCAATCCGGGGGAGTTATGATGGGTGCCGTGATGAGAAGGTCCTTGAGATGCTTGAATGCCTTCTCACATGACTCGTTGAACTCAAATGACACATCCTTTTGTAGGAGACGGCATAGGGGCTGTGCAATCTTGGAAAAGTCCTTGATAAATCGTCGGTAGAATCCTGCATGACCAAGGAAAGAACGAACCTCTCTCACCGAAGTGGGAGAGGGTAAGTAGCGTACAAGATCTATTTTAGACTTATAAACTTCAATTCCACGTTCAGAGATTATATGACCCAAAACAATACCTTGTTTAACCATAAAATGGCATTTCTCCCAATTTAACACAAGGTTTGTTTCAACACAACGTTTCAAGATTAAAGTGAGATTATCCAAGCAATTATCAAAGGAATTACCAAACACACTAAAATCATCCATGAATATCTCAATAATCCTCTCAACATAATTAGAAAAGATGCTAACCATACACCTTTGAAACGTGGCAGGAGCATTGCACAAACCGAATGGCATGCGTCGATATGCAAACGTTCCAAAGGGACAAGTAAAAGTGGTCTTTTCTTGATCATCCGGGGCAATAACAATTTGATTATAACCGGAGTATCCATCAAGAAAGCAATAAAAGGAATGACCTGCTAACCTTTCTAGCATTTGATCTAGGAACGGCAATGGGAAGTGATCTTTCCTTGTGGTTGCATTTAGCTTCCTATAATCAATGCACACTCGCCAACCGGTTTGAATTCGGGTGGGCACAAGCTCATTCTCCGCATTCTCGACAACCGTCACTCCAGATTTCTTGGGCACACATTGGATTGGTGAAACCCAACGGCTATCGGAGATGGGATAAATCACCCCACAATCTAGAAGTTTGATTATCTCATTTTTCACAACTTCCATCATCGGAGGGTTAAGACGGCGTTGAGCCTCTCTAGTTGGTTTGGCCCCCTCCTCAAGAAATATGTGATGCATACAAGTCGTAGGGCTTATACCTTTAATATCGGCCAATGTCCAACCTAGGGTAGATTTGAATTCCTTCAAGACACGCACTAGCTTGTCCTCCTCTTGTGCCGTGAGGGATGAGGAGATGATGGCATGTAGTGTCTCGTTTTCCCCCAAAAAGATGTACTTCAAATGGCTTGGTAGGGGTTTGAGATCAAGTATGGGTGCCTGAACAATGGATGGAAGCAACTTGTTAGTCGAAATTGGAATGGAATTAAAGTTAGGAGACTTACCACCATGCTTAGGTAGTGACTCAAGGGCAGCAACCAACTCAAAAATTTCTTCACTAGGAGGCACGACATGGCCTAGTCCATGTATGCCGTGGGTTACACTAGAATCTGCCCCCTTGGTTGTGAGTTCCATTCCTCGTGTAATTACTTTTTCAAGCGCATCGTCATTCAAATCTTCAAGATATCCCTGCGCCAAAGATTCAATTATATCAATAGAGAAACATGAATGGTCCTCACTAGGGTACTTAATGGAATCAGAAAGATTAAAATTAACAACTTCCCCATCAAATTCCATGGACAACGTTCCACTATACACGTCAATCTTCGTCCGGGCCGTCTTCATGAATGGCCTTCCAAGGAGGATGGGCAATGAAGGAGCATGATCCGATTCATCCATTTCGAGCACATAAAAATCTGCTGGGAAGACTAAATGATCAACCTGCACCAAAACGTCTTCCAACACTCCCTTTGGATAAGCGTTAGATCTATCGGCCAATTGTATAATTACACCATCATGTTTCAACTCACCTAAGTTCATGGATACATAAATGGAGTATGGCATAACATTTATAGAGGCTCCTAAATCTAGCATGGCAGATTTGAAAGGGGTGTTACCAATGACGCACGGAATTGTAAAGCTACCCGGATCTTTGCATTTGGGGGGTAGTTTGCGTTGCAAGATGGCGGAGACATTCTCACCTACCTTTACCACTTCCTTAGTTGAAATCCTGTTCCTAGTGGTGCATAGCTCCTTTAAAAACTTAGCGTATCTCGGGACTTGCTTAATGGCATCCAATAAGGGTATGTTGACTTGAACTTTCCTAAGTGTCTCAAGGATGTCCTTTTCAGCTTCTTCCTTCTTTGTTTGCACAAACCTGCTAGGAAAAGGAGCATTCGAAGGCACAACATTAGTAGAAACTGGATTTGACACATTCTTACCTTTATTGGATGAATTGGACAGATTTGGAGCCATGGGGGCTTGCGGCATAGGTGTGTCCACCTTTGCCGTGGGTGGGCATGCTTCCTCCTCCTCAAATTGAAGTTTTTCATCCTCTTTGTGACCTGTTTTTGATGAAGAACCTGCCCCAATCTCTTTTCCACTTCTCAAGAGTATGGCCTTTGCACTTTCAAAGCCTCCATTCGGGTTTGGAATGGTAGAACTAGGAAGCCTTCCTTGGTCTCTAATCTGCCCAACAACCTCGGCAATCATTTGTTTCTCTAGTTGGTCCACTCTTTTGTTTTGATTTTCCTGCCCATTAGTCAAAGTGGTTAGTAACTTAACAAGTGTATCATTATCCAAAGCATTACCTGAAGTATTTGGGGCAGATTGTGGTTGGACTTGAGGGGGTGCGTATGGTTTGTTGTAGAAGCCCGGGGGTTGTTACCTAAAGCCTCCTTGTGGTTAGGCTTGTTGTGGCTCTCTCAATTTGAAGTTTGGATGGTCTCTCCACCCCGGATTATACGTGTTGGAATATGGATCATGTCTTGGCTGATTTTGACTTTGAAACCCAATGGCATTAGCGTTCTCCCATCCACCATTCTCAATGAGTTGAGGACACTTTTCAGATGCATGTCCTTGGATAGAACATACGCCACACACCATGGGTCCTTGAATCTTCATTCCCTCGGCCATCTGTGAAACAAGAGAAGTAAGATTAGCTAACTGAGATTGAATATTGGAAGTGGAACTTACCTCATGCACTTGTTGCCGTGGGGGTCCTCTTTGGCCTACACCCTCGTATTGTTGAGCGTTCAATGCTCGATTAGCAATCAAGATTTTTGCAGCCATGGGCGTTTTGTCCACCAATGCTCCACCCGCCGAGGCATCGAGCATTTGATGTTCTAGTGGTAGGAGCCCTTCGTAGAAGTATTGCAAAAGCAATTCCTCCTTCATCTGATGCTGTGGACAAGAAGCAACAAGTGATTTAAATCGTTCATAATATGTAGGAAAAGACTCACCTTCATCTTGTTGAATTCCACTTATTTTTTTACGAAGAAGAATGATGCGAGAAGTTGGGAAAAACTTCTCCAGAAACGCCCTCTTCATACTCTCCCAAGATGTAACTGTACCGAGAGCCAACTCGTACAACCAATCCTTGGCTTTGTCCATTAAAGAGAACGGAAAAGCCTTCATCTTTAAAATACTTCCGTCAACGGTAACCGGAGTCATGCTTGAGCACACCACTTCAAATTCTTTCAAATGTTTGTTCGGATCCTCCATGGACAGCCCATGGAACTTTGGAATGTGGTGGAGCAAACTTGACTTTAACTCGAACTCTTCAGTTTTACCTTGGGCAGCCATGGGATATTGGATACATAATGGTGCGGCATTATCCAAACCCGAGGCGGCAAGCTCCTTGAGCGTACGGTTGTCTATGGCTATACCTTGCTCTTCTCCACCCACTTGTGCCGTGGGATCCTCCTTGTGCTGTTGGTTCCTCCTTCTTCTCAAAGTTCTCTCGAAGTCGTCGTCAAAGTCCAAAATATGCTCACGAACAGGTCGGGAACTTCGAGTCATGCACTAGTACCTAAAAACAAAGAAAACAAAACAAATCAGCAACTTAAACATAAACTTAAACAAAATACAATAATTTGAAAGAAAACAATCCAAGAGATTAGCAAAGTTGCTAATCCCCGGCAACGGCGCCAAAATTTGATGTGAAAAATAAGTTAACACACAAAATTAAACCCTCTTTTTATCAATTGTAGCAAAGTATGTAAGTAGGGATCGTTATAAACCGGAGATTAGGAGGGATTGCTAAACACTTGAAAACTGACTTAGAAATGTAAAAACAAAGTTTAAAACACTAGATTAGACTCAAAGAATGCAAAACTCACGTTTAAAATACTAAAATAAACCAATAACTCAAAACAGCAACTAAAAGACTCAAAACTGCCTTAAAAACACTTTCTGGGCAGTTTTGAACACAAAGCACCAATTTGGACGAATTTGGGTTTTAACTTGTACCAAAACACTTAAAAACATAAACCAACACACTTTCTAACTAATCTAGGACTTCAAAATAAATGGGGAATTGATTTGGACGAAAATGAACTAAATGGACATATTGCAAGGAAAACAGATTGTAATAGAAACAGATTGTAACACAAAGTTATGAATAATCAATGGATGATGGAATGGCTAAGGGGTTCTTCTCCACACATGAAATATATGCAACCTAAATCAATTTTCAGTTATCAATTTAATAAGTTATGAATCTCGACACTCCAAGTTAATTAGGTCCGCTTAAATTAACCTTCAGATTTCCCTAGAATCATTGAATTGGATGAATATGCATCGCAAACAAATTATTCCCAACAAGTTCTTTATATGAACAGCATGATAAAGACACAAGTTAGAATCATTACGTTCTTTGGAAATCATAAGCATCGACAAGGCATTCGTAACTATGAAAAGCATGATACTCTTGCCAGGAATCTACTTAACACGATCGTGACTAGCGACCTTCACTACTTACGAATATAAATTCATAACGATTAGGTGAAACAAACTTATATCCTAGCATCAAATTCAAGCATGCAAATTAAGCGTGCACTCTCAACCAACATACAAGAATAAGTTCTAAATCAAACGGTTAAGCAAATTGTATTCACGACTTATACAACGATAACTGAAAGTAATCAACTTATTTCACATATATAATCATGGTTTTGAATCCACCCTTAGCCAAAACGAAATTAGCCAATCATACTTAAAGCAAAACAAAGATTACATGAATTAGACATTAAAATCCAAAGAAAGAAAACACCTAGAATGCTCCAACTTGGCAGCAAGTGCATCCAAGATTCCTCCTTTCCCTTGCTTGTGGCAGATTGGTTTGTGGACAGGTTTTGGGTAGTTCTATGGTGCAGAAAGGTTTATGGTGAGTGTAGAGGAGTGTTTGATGGTGGAAGGGTGGTGGAGAACTTCAGCAAAGAGGGTGGAAGAAGGTGGAGTGGCTGTGATATTTTATGGGCACTAGAATGGTGTTTTTGGGGTGTTTTGCTGCCTAGGGTGAGTATGGACGAATTTCTGTGATGAATGGTGAATATGAGAGTGTGAACCCTTTGCCAAGGGGTGTAAACATGTATATATAGGCCCCAAAAACCCTAGAGAATCAGATTGGGCAGTGGGGAAAATGCACAGCAAGGAGGGTGAATTTGTGGTGTGCAATGGTCCAAGGATGAAAATGGAGCAATGATGCAAAGTATGGAGGGTAAAATGGAGTGGTATTTCAGCTAGGGAGCATGAATGATTGTGTTCATTGCATGGAAATGAAAAGGGGAGGTGAAATGTTTCAGAAATTAGTCAAAGGTGGAGCAACATGTGTTGCACACAGCATTGGATCCCAAATGTGGATGATGAAGCATCAATTGGTGCATGGAATGGTTGTGAAAGTTGTGTGAAATCTGATGGGTGAAGGGAACAAGAGGTATGCAGCAATTAAGTGTGATAATTGAGTGAATTGAGGCATGAAATCAGAAATATTTTAGGGGACAAGGATGATTAAGCATGCATGGGAATCCAAATGGAATGCTATGTGGTTACACGGCAAGGAGTGGGTGTTCTTTTGTGGCTGAATTCTTGATCCTTTGTACATTAATTCTTCACATTCTTAGCCTCTTTAATTCTTCAATTTCGTCCAAACCTTGGTTCCAAATATGTGACATGCATTCCAAGCTCCATTTTGCTCCAAAATGCTCTAAAATGCATCTTCTTGCCTACTTTGTCCTTAAAATCTGAAAACACATGAAAATGACTTTAAACGTTAAAATAACTAAGGAAACACGACATAAATGCACAAGAACAAGCCAACTAAGTCGCATAAATATGCTCCTATCAAATACACATTTAAGGATCACTCCCCTGGGTGATGTGGGATGTCACAGTGCACTCCAAATTTTTTATATTTATTAGAGTGCCAATAACAGTTGCTTTACAATATGGCTATTACTTTTATTATTGCTGTAACTTTTTATATATTTTGATCGAAATTACTCCTATAGTTTATAGTTATTCATTAGTATTATTGTTGTTGCACAAAGAAGAAAATAACATCAATATATGTATATGCCTAAGAGCATCTCCAAATGAGGAGTCAAAATAACATCAATATATGTTGTTGCAACATGAAATCTACTTTTAGTGATTAATAAATGTTTATTATCATTATAATTATTATTTTTGTTCTATAAATACTTATTACAATTATAAAAATAAATGATGAATAGATAATAGTTTGAATTTAACATATCGGGTGGAGAACAAAATTTTTAAAAATATCAAAGTGCCAAATAAGCTTTCAAATTTAGATTTTCTATTTAAAATTTGACATCTACTTTGAATATGGTCTAAGTGTCTGAAATTTGAATACCCAGTTTTCCACAACAAAAATCAGAAAAAATAAAATAAAAATCAAACCTTGTTTATAATTATATCATTGTTATACATGGAAGCCTCTTACAAGTGCAGCCTACCTTTAACGAAACGGAGTAGAATTTTCTCCTCTCGTAATCTCTCTCCCCTTATATTTAAACGGTTACAATTAAACTATATTATCATCTTATATTGATTTTTTTATAGAGAGTTAAGACAAAAGAGAAAGTATGAGAGGAGGGAAGGGAAGGAGAGGGAATTAAAAATACACTTGGACAAATGAATAGAAGATATTTTATCAAAGTGGTATCTAAGATTAGCATAATTACTCACTTTGGCCTTAAGATTTAAAATCGATAGAAGTGATTCCTGAAATTGTCCATTATTAGTCATTTTGGATCTTCCATGAAAAACCTACGTTAAATTAGGGATATTTTTGTCACATCAACCCCCCATTTGCACGTGTGGTTTCTTCAATTTAACAATTTTTTTTTATAGAATAACCAAAATGATTGACGTCAAACAATTTCATAGACCACTTCTGTTGATTTTAAATCTCAATGACCAAAAGATGAAGAGTTATGTCAATCTCATAAATCATTTCGCCTAAAATGTCTTAATAGAATTATCCATTTTTGTCAACAAAAAACAGAGCAATGATATTCAATAGAACTAACAATTTCACAAGAAAAAAAAAATTGATTACAGTTGATTCAGTTGAGCAAAACTGAACAATGTAAAACTTGATTTGGTTCAAAAGACCAAAACCCAACTCTCCAAATTAGGACAAAAATTCCTATTTGTCCTTATTGGGACTAAATTTCACCCAAATTTCACTGAACAAACAAAAGAGTAAACTTTTCCTCTGTTTCTTTAGCAACCAAAAGTTTACTTAAAACCCCATTACATGCCATGCTTTGTGATTAAAACCCACACAAAGAAACAAGAATATATTCATAAATTCATCAAGAAATTAAAACCCAGAAAGACTAAGAGAGGTGAGAGAGAGAGAGAGTGAGTGAGGCTAACCATGTGAAAGAATACTTGTGAGTCGGGAACTGAAAGGAGTCATCGATTATGAGCATGTGAATGTGGGGCTGGAATCTGCAGCCGAACGCAGGAGCCTTCGAAGGAAAATACAGATTCAGTCTCCATTTGGGGGACTTAGACGACCCAGATTCTTGAGCCATTGAAACCGAAATGGCATTACCAGAAGACCAAATGGGATTTCGGTGGAGAATGGGAGTTGGGTTTTGGGGGAAACGGGATTTTTGATCTCTTTGAAGCCAAAGATTGAAGCTTTGTGAGAGAGTAATTAATGCGGTTTTGGGGTTTTTGTGAGAGGTTTTACGCGGAGGAAGATGGAGAGGCCTCTCCCCCTCTCTGCTCTAGAGTAAATTGTAGTTATGGTCCCTTAACTTTAACTCAATTGGAGCAATGGTCCCTCAACTAAAAATCCATTACCTTTGGTCCCTCAACTTATCAAAACGTGCATCTATGGTCCCTCAACTAAAAATCCATTACCATTGGTCCCTGAACTTTAATTCAAGTGGAGAAATGGTCCTTTAACTTTAATCCAATTGTAGCAATGGTCCTTACAATATAACTCGTTTTGACAAATTTTTTGACATAGTTGATGAAAAGAACCATAATTATACACTTTGATGAGTTGAGGGACCCTAATTATATAAATTGTCATTCCAACATAGCTTATTTTGACAAAATTTTGACAAAATTGATGAAAAGGACTATAGCTACACATTTTGATAAGTTGAGGGACCAATGATAATGGATTTTTAGTTGAGGGACCATTGCTCCAATTTGATTAAAGTTGAGGGACCATTTGTACAATTTACTCCTCTGCTCTATTTATAATGTAAGTAGGGAGTGAGAGGGACTGCTTGTTTTTGTGTCTTACCGCTAGTTTTTGTCTGCAACAAATTATGAATGAAAAATGACAGTAAAGGAAAAAATTATTTATTTTAGTATTGTAAAATCAAGAAATAACTTTCTTTTGTGTCTTAAAAGAAATTAGTTGAACTGTGAAATGAAAAAGAAAATAAATTTTTTTATTTGAGGAAAAATGATTTTTTTTTCTTTTGTAAGCTAAAATTTTCTTCGTTGTACTTACTTTTTGAGTCGAATTTGTTTTTTTTTTATTCAAATAATCTTACATGTTTTTTGTTGTAGTTACTTCTTAAGTCGAATTTGATTTATTCATGTTTTTCATTATACAAATAATCTAGCGTGCTCTTCGTTGTAGATACCTGAGAGGAATTTCCAACCATAATTTCCTAGCTAGGTTATGGGACGACAATTAAATGAATCGTGGCTCTTCTGCCTGGTTTATAGGAAGGGCATTATTACGAATATCAAAATTTTAAACTAAATTTGCAAATCAAATAATTTATCACCGATATGAAATAAACATATTAATCAACGTTTAAATAATAATCTAATCATCAATTACCACATTATTTAATTTGTAAATTTAGTTTAAAAATTTTGATTTCTATAGTATTATCCTATACGGAATATGTCCAGATTGACCTGAATTGATTCGTTCCGATGACGTGGCTACGACACTCGTAAAGAGCGGGATCCCAAAACCATTTAAAACTCAAAATTTCAATTCAAAATAAACACACAAAAACAGTGAAGCAGAATTCGATCGAGAGAGATAGCTATGGAGGGTGCAGGAGGAGAGACCCAAACCAAAAACGGAGGCGGCGGAGCTATGAGATCGGACGTCGCAATTCGCTGCGCAAAAGCCGCTTTTCTTCTCTCATCGCTCAAATCATCGCCCAATCGCCGCGTCAGCACCGCAATCGACGACGACGACTACGAAATCGCAGTACGTATTTAATAACTGAATAATCTTAATTTTGATTGGAATTTGAAATTTTGATTTAGCAGGAGGAGAAGGAGATGCTGAAGAAGGAGATCGGAGATCTAAAGGTGACGGTTGCGAGGGAGCGACTCAGGAACAAGAGGATTAAGGTCTGTGGCTTGCTCGAGATTCTTCTTCAGCTGGCGTTGCTCTTTGCAATTTCCGCTTTCCTTTTCATGCTCGTGATTGAAGATGGAGAATCGTAATTACTCTTTCCCCTGTGAAAAAGTGAAGTCGCTGTAGAAAACGAGTAAATAATTAGAGGCGGGAACAGCTGATTAGTCTTAATTTTTCATTAATTTCTTGAATTTTTAGTTTCTTCTGGTTTTTTAATGGAACTGATTGCACCTTATAGTGAGAAAGTTTTACTATTATTTTCTTCTTGATGGTTCTTATCGGGTTTAAATTTCATATATAATAAAGTCAAATCATGTATTTCTCGTGAGGATAACAATTTATAGGGCATGAGTATAACGCTACTATAGTGTGCCGTGTCCATAATATAATGTAACCTTTTAGTTTACATGAAATTATATTATTGTCGTGCCATGTTATCTTGTTGTGTGAGTCACATTACTGTAACAAGGTTAAAGGGGGAAAGAAAGATAAGTAAATTTCATTAGCACTTTTGTCTAGTGATATTAGTTTGGTCTTGTAAATGAGAAGTCGGCTGAATCCGATTATAAAAATGGTTGTAAGAACTTAAGCTATGAAGCTCCTTGATGCAAGTATGATTTATACAATTTCTGACAATAACTGGGTTAGTCCTACTCAAGTGGTTTTAAGCGTACATGAATTACAGTAATTAAGAATGACAATAATTAGCTGGTTCTTACACATTTGACTACTGGATGGAGGATGTGCATGGATTACAAGAAACACAAGCAAGTACTAGGAAAGATCATTTTATTGACCAAATGTTGGAGAGACTAGTTGGCGTGCTTTTTATTGCTTCCCAGACGAGTATGCAGGGTACAATCAAATTCCAATTGCACCCAAGAGAATCAAGAGAAAACAACTTTCACTTGTCCTTTTGGAACATTTGCGATTTTTAGGGATACAGTTGATCATTGTTTTCAAAAATTGTCGTTAGCTCTTGATTCAGGAGACGAATATGGTGTTTTTTTTTACAAGCAACGATATTTGGTATTTCATTAATCAACCGAGAACAATACATAGGTGCCAATTGGGTACAATCCTCCAGTGACCAAGAAAATGATCTGGAGGTTAATTTGCGCAAATGAGACAATAATAGTAAATCCCTAAGCAATTACCACATGTATGAGAACTTCCCACAACACCCATACAAACTTGTCATAGAAATGATATATAATAGGTTTGTACAGGTGATTGCAAACATTGCCGCCAAATAGCACAGCCACATAAAGTCATCCTAGGAGCGAGGCCACATAAAGTCATCATTAGTAGACGAGACCACATAATACAACACTTAAGGCGAAAACCAAATACAGCCATCGTTGCGGCGCAACCACAACAGTTACTAGGCAAGACAATATAGCTAGACTAAACTAGCTCAAAACTAAACTAACCTAAATTAAACTAAACTAGGCTAAAATAAACTAATCCGAGAAGGGAACCACAAAACAGACACCATCCGATGGAAGGATAGCACCCTCAGGTAAGGACCACAGCGATGCCATGGCACAAGACGAGTCCGACTACCACATCCACAAATCCAGCGGAGTAGCAACAATGAACCACAAGTGGTAGAGGTTCCAGATGCGACCACCTACAAGAAGCCCAAACAGAACCACCACCAAATTTGCACACCCAAACCAAAGCAGCACCACCAAAGAGGCATTGCGCTTTAATCCGAGCATGGATTTTGGCAAGTCCACAACACCAAAGCAGAGTGACAAAACGTGGCTCTAACCCACCAGCAACTGCAATTCCCAGCCTAGATCACGATTCATACCCCGAGGCAAGGAAGAAGCCTTGAGCAAGGCATAATCGAGATCTAGGGGAGGTGTGAAGCAGGGTATTGGTTTGGGGCACTTGGTTTTAAGCAAAGGCATTGAAGTTGACAAGGCAAATATTGATGTTACAGCCAAATTGCCTCCCCTACCACTGTGAAGAGCATACACCGTTTCTTGGACATGCTGGTTTTTACATACGGTTTATCAAGGATTTCTCCAAGATTAGTCGACCTTTATGCAATATGTTGCATGTGATACAATTTAATTTTGCTGAAAATTGTTTAGAGGCATTCAACAAGTTGAAGACACTCCTAACTTCAACTCCTAACCTAACTAGAATTTTCCCTTTGATTTGTTATGGTTCAAACTATGCAATTGGGGCAATTCTTGGGTAGTGGAAAAACAAGCTTCTGCAAGTGATCTACTATGCCACTAAAACATTAAGTGATGCATAGTTGAACTATGCAACCACGAAGAAGGAATTATTGGCATTTGTATTTGCATTGAAAAAAATTCGGTCTTACTTGGTTGGGGCTAAAATTCTGTCTATACTGATCATGCTGCCTTAAAGTACTCGTTATCTAAGAAGGATGCTAAGCCATGGTTCATTCGTTAGGTTCTGCTTTTGCAAGAATTTGATTTAGAGATTCTAGACAAAAGGGGCAGCGAGAACGTTGTGGTTGATCACTTGTCCAGGTTAGTTACTACCAGCATAGCATAAGAAGACTTGCTTTTGTTGAATGAGAGCTTCCCAGATGAACAACTTTGAGCCATTCAAAGTAGTACTCCTTGGTTTGCCGACACTGTTAATTATTTAGCAAGGAGGGTGTTGCAACTAGATCTGACTTTCCAGCAGATGAAAAAGTTCTTGGCGGCTATGAAACATTATTTTTAGGATGAGCCTTACTTATACAAGTATTGGCTAGACTATTCGAAGACGCATTCTAGAAGAGAAGCAAGAAAGTGTTTTGATTCGCATATCAACATGCTTATGGAGGACATTTTGGGCCGAAACGGACAGCAACGAAGATATTGTGAAATGGGTGTACATACCATCTCTTTTTAAGGATGCATACACCTGGTGCCAGGCTTGTGATTGATGCCAGCGAGTTGGAAATCAGTCCAAGCGGAACGAATTGCCGCAACAAAGCATATTGGTAGTTGATCTATTTGATGTTTGGG
Organism: Malus sylvestris; assembly: GCF_916048215.2. Classification (NCBI taxonomy): domain Eukaryota; kingdom Viridiplantae; phylum Streptophyta; class Magnoliopsida; order Rosales; family Rosaceae; genus Malus; species Malus sylvestris. The sequence continues at coordinate 44,522,157 of NC_062274.1, forward strand.
GGATTGACTTTATGAGAGCATTCTCATCATCCAATGGGAATCAATATATTTGGGTATTTACCCAATCTGCATCTGTAAACCTGTGGGTACTCTTGTGGTAGAAAAGCATCACTTGGGTATTTACAGGTTCCTGTTGATAAGGGTCAATATCAAAGACTTATAGGCAGATTAATTTATTTATTTCATACTCGTCCTGAACTTGATGTGAGAGTTGTGAGTTAGTTTATGCACTCACCCAGTAAAGATCACATGGCTACGGTAATGCAAATTTTGGCATATCTGAAGTCTGCATCCGGTAAGGGAATACTTTATGGAAAATATGGACATCTAAAGGTTGAGAGGTTTATAGATGCAGATTGGGTTGGCAATGTTACTAACAGACATTCTACATCTGGGTATTTTACGGTTGTTGGAGATAATTTGGTTACGTGGCGTAGTAAGAAGCAAAAAGTGGTGTCAAGGTCTTCTGCTAAAGCCGATTATAGAGGCATGGCACAAGGAATATGTGAACTCCTTTGATGACGTCAACTTTTGAGATGTCTTGAGATATCATTTGGTTATTTTGTTTCCTAATTCTCTAGAAGACCTTATTTAGGTAGGATTATGAATAAGGGGCTGTTTGTAAGCAGCTAGTCGGTCATTAGGGTTTTTTACGCAACATTGAGAGAACTCGGTGAAACTCTGACGTTTTGCAAACTTCAAACTACAAGGGTTTTTTTCTTTTACTTAATTCTAATAATATATCCTATGGTTTTTATTGTGAATATGCGTAATTAATTCAATTTGCTAGGACAAGGTTATGAGCCTTGGCATAAATATGTGATTCATATCAAATTGCTTATGAATTTATGCACGCTTGCTTTGAATTATTAATCTATTATACTTAAACTATCTAATTATTTTAGTGATTGACCACCATTAAGGTAATTAGACAAGTAATTTGTTGCAATTTCGATTGGAACATCACCTAGATTAAGGTGGGCTTCTTGTGGTTAATAATTATAATTTCATCATGTAAGGTGAACATCACACTCTTAAGGGTTGCATGATTTTTCACCCAATTTAATGAGTTCTGCATGTTTATATTTGATATGAACATCACATAAGGATTGCATGTTATATATAAGTTTTTGCTTGAACATCATGAGGAAAATATGTATTAGGAAAACCTAACCTTCAAAGCATGTATTATGGAAATTCAAGAGTAATTGGTCGAATTGCGTAGAATTGCAAGGCATTGTTAATGGTTACGGCTAAACCCTAGTCTTTTTCACAAGTGATTTTGTTAAAATGTGTTTTAGTATTTTCCGTTTTTGCCAAAGTGTCTTTTTAGTTTTAAATTGTTTATGGGTTGTTTTATTAACACCCTACATTTACTTTTTAAATTAAAAATTATTTTAATCCACCCCACGTAATTTCCTACGCTACCTTTACACCTCATAAGGAAATAATAAAGGTGGTTGCTACCTTGCTGGGAGATTTATCTAGTGTTAGAAAAAAGTGTTTCTGTTTGTCGAATTCCAGGAAATAAAATGCGCCTAGCTTCTAGCGTACTGATATCTGTATAATTTAGCTATTTTTGTTTGGTTCTTGCTCTAGTCTCTGACTTAACCTCTTACATTTTTATCCTATTTTGCTATGGGATTTCAAGCTTCAGCTAGCTTTTCTCTCCTTGAAGTCTCTCCTGTAAGATCCCACATCGCCAAGGAGAGTGATCCTTATATGTATAATACCATTCCTACCTAACATGAGGCACTTTGGGAGCTCATTGGCTTCGGGTTCCATCGGAACTCCAAAGTTAAGCGAGTAACGCGCGAGAGCAATCCTACAATGGATGACCCACTGGGAAGTTCTCGTGTGAGTTCCCAGAAAGATCAGGAGGGCGTAGTCGGAGCCCAAAGCGGACAATATCGTGCTACGGTGATGGAGCAGGCCTGGGATGTGGTGGACCCCAGGCCGAGATGTGACATCTCCTTTCAACCGAAAAAATGAGAAATGAAACTCTCTTCCAGACATTCTTAACTACCTAATGGAATCAGTCTCTGATTCATAATTAATGATTATGCATGTATCAACGTCAATATATTTCCCTTACGAAAAATCTCACGGGTTCCTTGCAGCATTTGCGATTGCGATCACGATTACACCCCAGCTTATGAAAATCATCTTTTAAAAAAGTGATATCAGAATTTGCAGAAATGTTTTCAAATTTGAACTCTTAGACTGCAACTCGAAAACAAGAAAAATCTCAACGTGTTCTTGAATTATTATTAGGTTTTGTTGTTAAAGAACTTAGGGAGTGTACTATTTAGGGCTTAAATAGTCATTTTATATCAAGATATATGAGTTATTTAATATTAAATTTTGTGGGATGTAGTCAACAAAATATGAGGCGTCAATAAATAAAACCATTGTTTTTTCTTATTGTTATCTTTTAAATTTCACAATCTCACTTTTTCTAAAAATCTGTTTTAAATACTTAATTAAGGATTAGGAAATTACAAAATTTCTGTGGAAGAAAACCTTGCTTGAACGTTTATACTACAATTACCTTGTACCCTTGCAAGTATTTTTGTGTGATTGCAACCCTATTTGCGCAGGTGGAAAAACCGTATCACATTCTGTAAGAGCTTATTGTTGTGCAAATGTTGGGTGCTGCCCTAGGCTCTCCGGAAGAGGTTCTGAGCTCCAATTGTAAGCGCTTGCCTCAAGAGAAAAACTTGCCATGAGGGCAATATGGTCTGATGACCATTTAGCGGATGGAAGGCGGCCTTCTTTGTCAAGAAGCTCCAATACACTGTCAAGCCTCAAACTAGCAGCTGCAGGAAAGCATTATACATACAGTCAACGAAACTGATGAATAAACAAAATTCAAAATTGGACCGAGCTGGTAATTATATTCTAAGGAAAGCCTAAACAGCAAAGCCATTAATGGTACCTGTGTAGAATATATAATCTATAGTTCCAAAGAAGGATGGTGTGAAGTAGGTGAACAAAGCCTCCTTGGTTTTAGGATCCAGCTTCTCACGTTGGTGATCCTCGACCCCATCGGAATGAAAAAAAGTTGCATATGCACTTACCTGGAAAGGTAAAAAAAAAAAAGACACTTTTCAGCAATTGAAAATGATGACAAACAATAAGCTCTCCCGAATTCAAATTCTTGCAAGAAGTAAGCAACTAAGTAGCAATGCAAAAGGTTCGGTAGGAGCTAAGAATTAAAAAAGGAGCAGAGAATCGGTCAGTAGGGATACATTGGCCTTACTAGATTCAATGAATGAGAAAGCTTGAGTGTCTGCAATATGCCCGATTGATCAGTTTCCTTGCTGGGAAGAATCTCAACTCTGCCCTTGCTTATGAACGTATAAGGATCACTACAATGTTGGATGCCAAATAGAAATAAATATTCGCCAAAATATAGAAGAAAAATATATTGGAAAGAGGAGGGTTGGTTTGTTAGGAACAATACCAAAATCAATAAGGGAGTACACAAAGTCGTAAATGGAAAAGAAGCCAATCAGTAACAGTAGAAGGCGAACCTCTGAGGCAGAGAGTTCAAATCTGCACAAATCAGTAGGGGCATCTTCAACTGGGCAATTTTCTCGAGTGCATGGATGAGGGTTACAACCTTGTATCAGAAAGAAGCAAATTAAGCCAATTCTGCTCTTTAAACTCAAAACTAATAGAAGGAAATGTTCCATTTTACACACTGCACCTGCAACAATTTTATGTCTGGATCTTTTCCATTTGCATGTAAATGGGTATTTGACTGTAGGTGAAAGGGACAACACCAGCAGTCAGCACTCAAGAATTTAGGATAAAAGACCGTAAAAATTGAAATAGACATTAGTACCACACAAATTCTAGGTCGATTGCCATCAGAGGAGCCCTCATTTTCCACCATTTCTAATATAACAACAAGTGCAACATTGCCCTGAAAAATTGCATACAAGAAGCTGATATAACAAACAGATGTGAAGCGAAACAAGAGCCCCACTAGAACAGAATGCACAGTAAAACCAATATGGGAGCTGAGATGTAAACCTTCAGCAGCCGGTAAGCTTCACTTTTCTGTTTACCATCCAATGAATCTACAAAGGGCTTTGCTGAATTATTAAACTCAAGCTGCAAAAGAAAACCAGAACCATTAAATACTGGAAGCATATGTATATTCACATAGATAGATTTCCTCACCTTTTTCTACATTTTAGTGGGAAGTACAAGCAAGAGCTTCCTCACCTCATATGTAGCGATTTCTTTGAATCGTTGACTGCGGTAAAACGTAGCGCATCCATCAGTTGTCTGCTGGGACTTACATGTAAACATCTGAAGGACATCCATTAAACTCATATTACCATGATATAATGCCATCAATTTTCTGTTAAGTGATTGCCTTTAGACCACATAAAGCAAAATATGCTCCCAACTTTTATAGAAGAATTTATATATCATATTCTGTTGAAAACAAATTGCAGAATGCACAGAATATTTGGGCAGGGAGGTAATTAATATGATTAAGAATTCAAATGCACAAAACTTAAATCGTCAAAAATATTATTTTCATTATTTGTAACACAAAGCAATGCAAAAATCAATATTACGTGGATGAATTAATTGAATGTTTTAAAAATTGTATTTAGAGTATCAGCAAGTTACGTAGAACTGACACCCTGTTACCTAAAAACTTATATTGAACAATCTCAAGGATGTTTGGTCCAAGTCTTTGACGAAAAGGACCACAGGAAGGTGAATATACTAATGTGTCAAAGTATCGTGGACACAATTAACTAGGGCAATGAGAGGACTATAGGGCCTTTTACCGGATTTTTTACAAGTCCCGCCTTGTTGCAGGACATTGTTCATACGGGATTCTGTATGAAACTCAACCTACTTACCAAATGCTGATGAATACAATCATAGTGCTAAGCAAGCAAACCAATATTTATCCAACAATTCATATAATTTTAAACGTTAATTATTCCAATTGAGCATTTCACACTGTATAGTAATGCTTTATTACATGTGAGGCTAATGTTGGGGAACAGAAAGTGAAGACCAACTCTATCTATAAACAAAACAGGTCAAGCTCAAAATTTTATCACAGTTGCCCTAAAATTTTGACTTTCAACCTAGTAACATGGAGTTCCATACACCTTGCAATTCCTCTAAACAGTAAGAATTGGAGGTTTCAAACCGCAGGCTCATAGCGTGTTAGACAAGCATTGAACTCCAAGAGCTTAAGTTGTTGAGGGGTGGCCAACAATGAATACTACAAGGCAACAATTTTCAGGTTTTTCTACTGATAAATAATAAGTAAAATAAAGTAACAACTCGGAAAAAACAAGCTAAGCTACATTCCACAGAACCATCTTAACCTATTCTTCTCTGTGATTCTATCTGTGGATGCAAGGGTGCATACGTTAGGCAAAGGGATACTATTCTAAGCTGAAAAGTAAATCCTGGAAGTGCATGTAATTCTATTAAACAGGCCATATCACCTTACCTCGATCTTTTTCTTCTTGTATATAGCCGAGTATCCATATTTTGCCAACTCAGGTTTGAGGAAATTCTCAAAATGATCATTCTGTACCTGCCCGTAGATATAAAAACTAAAACAGTCTTGGGCAATGATCTCATAATAACATATGCGTTTAAGAACTGAGTAGTTACCTCTTGAAGACATAGGATATCTGCATCATATGCAATGATCTCATAAAGTAAATTTTGCTGACGATATTCCCATGAAAGAGCCCAATCTAGGCAGTAGGAGTGCCGGTTACTACCACTAGTAGCAAGATAATCAGCGAGGATATTATAGGACAGCACCCTAAAGGTTACATCATTAGAAGATTGTTCTTTGAGGTCACCGCTGCAAGAGTTCCACATTGTACAACGCGGTGGATGAGGAAGAGGATAAATCACAGGATCTGTCACTTTGATTCTTGCTGGGCACAATTGTGTGCGCGTTGAAGAATCAATAACTTCAAATTTTAGCCTCAGACAAAATCCAATATCATTTTCTGTGGGTACATAATATTCTGAAGATCCCACCTGAATCCAAGTTTTCCCATCTTCTTCCACCGTCACATCAGGTTGTGAACCATCATACTGATAGTAAGGTAAATCAGGATAAGAGCCATAAGGCCCAAAACTCTTGATAATGTTCACTGCTTGTGGATCAGGATTGGGAGCTGCAAAATGATGGTGCACCTTGTGCTTGTCCCAGGCAGCCTTATAACAACTTATAGAGCAATAATAACTTATCTTGCCAAGTCGACTTTGACTTGCACAAACTGTACACTGAATTGTGGCCAGCTCATCATGGTGGACAAAACAGCGAATCTTCTCTTGATTGGAAGACAAGCAAACGTCCTCTTGGTACCTACATACATAATAATGAGAGATCTTACTAAGACTACTCATGGTAACAGAAGTACTACCACATACTGGGACTAGTATTGAACAGGAACCCGCCATAACAAGTTTTACGATTCAACATACAAAAATTTAAACACGTTGGATGCACGAAAACTCCATATTTCTTGTTTTATATTTTTTTCAAAATAAACCGTCTTCTACTTCATTTGCATGTGAAATTATTTTGGGTACAACAAATTACTGTTATTACTAAGTTGTTGTTACTTAATGGTTTTTCTATAATTCTTAATAAACCATCTTTTACTTCATATAGTTATTGTTCTTGTTATTTTGTATTGTCTTCTTGTTCTCACTATAGTTGTTATTTTTACAGTTTATGGCACTCCAAACTTTCAATATTTAAAACAAAAAATACACTTGTGAGGAGTGCAAAATGATTACGCTAGACAATTTCTGGGACCACTTGATTACACTAGACAATTTCAGGGACCACTTTTATCAATTTTAATCTTAAGAACCAAAGTGAGGAGTTCTGTCAATCTCAGGACCATTTTGCTAAAAAGTCTTCTAATTATAGCAGTAACATTTTATTTAGTTCGATCGAAAATACTCCTATAGTTAATAGTTATTCATTAGTATTATTGTTGTTGCACAGACACAGAAGAAAAATAACAATGAATAGGATTACCCATTTCACAAGAACAAAACAAATTTTTGATGTATAAAACTTGACTTTGGTTCAAGAAACCAAAATCCAACTCTCCAAATTAGGACAAAAAATCTTATGTGTCCGTATTGGGACTAAATTTCACCAAAATTTCTTGCACAAAAAAAGAGTAATCTTTTCCTCTGTTTCTTTAGCAACCATAGGTTTAATAAAAACCCATTTACAAGCCATGCATTGTGACTAAAACCCACATAAAGAAACAAGAATATATTCATACATTCATCAAGAAATTAAAACCCAGAAAGATTATGAGAGAGAGAGGCTAACCATGTGAAAGAATACTCGTGACACGGGAATTCAAAGGAGTTGTCGATTATTTGCATGCGAATGTGGGGGTGGAATCTGCAGCCGAACACAGGAGTCTTCGAAGGAAAATCTAGATCGAGTCTCCATTTAGGGGACTCAGACGACCCAGATTCTTGAGCCATTGAAACCCAAATGGCATTACCAGTAAAAATGGGATTTTGGTGGGGAATGGGAGGGGGGTTTTGGGGAAATGGGTTTTTTTGATCTTTTTGAAGCCAAATATTGAAGCTTTGTGATGGACAATTTGGAAAAAATAACTAAAATTTGAAACCCATATAGAATTATAGCCACTTTTCTAAGTTTATGATAATTATAAACAAAAGTTGATATGAAATTACTAATCTACTAAGACTAAAAACTTCCTCTTTTGCTCTTAACCGTGAAAAAACTCGTCGGCGACTTCGACCAGCAAGCCACTGAACGCAGACCATGGCCGCTGCCATGAGTCTCCGCCTACCTAAATCTCGCTGTTCTTCCTCCCTGATACCTCGCCGACGTTGAAACAGCTTGGAGACAAAAGGAAGAAGATGATGAAGAAGCAAGTCCAGCAGCTATCCAATACAAGAAATGATAATCAGGGATAAAACCCAGATAGAAAAATTTAGAAGAAAACCCAATACAACTCAACAATCATTGAATTTAGAAAGAAGTTAAAGAAGTTAAATTGATAATCCTATGTTGTAATTCTACCTATTTCTTCCTCCTCTTTGTTCTTGTTCTTCTTCTTCCCTTGAATACCCAGAAGCCAAAAGTTGTAGCTTTTTAAAATTAGATAGAGAGGGAAAAAGGATGAGAGAGAAAGGCAAAAAGGCCTGTCCGAAGTCAATAATCGACGGCCCAGCATTTCAGTCGCAATTTCCCTTCGGCGTTGACTCGGATGGAGATCAGACGAGGAAGTATATTCAGGTGCGTTTGGGAAAAGATGAGACGGGGAAGTATTCAGTCCATTATAAGCTTTTCAGCCTAAATTTTTTGCATAACCCATCATTTTAATCTGAGTAATGATATACATACCATATTTTTGTATTATATTTTCATACCATTTTAGATGGCATTTAATGTAAACAGTTATATCATTTGAATTAATCAAAATTTTAAATTTAGTTCATTATTTAATAAACTAATAATTAAGAAAACCTAGTTAATTAAATGATAATTATGGTATATGAGAAGTCTTTCTTCTTCCTTTTCTTAAAGGTCGTACCCAGTGCACAAGGCTCCCGCTTTACGCAGGGTCTGTGAGAGGTGAATGTCGGCTAGCCTTACCCCCATTTATGGAGAGGCTGCTCCCAAGTCTCGAACCCGAGACCTACCGCTCATGGACGAAGGCACTTGCCATCGCACCAAGTGCGACCTCTTAAAACAATTCCTTAATAAAGGTCGTACCCAGTGCACAAGGCTCCCGCTTTACGCAAGGTCTGGGAGAGGTGAATGTCGGCTAGCCTTACCCCCATTTTATGGAGAGGCTGCTCCCAAATCTCGAACTCGAGACCTACCGCTCATGGCTGTCCACATCAGATGCCACCTAAGATGGTATAGAAATGTGGTATAAAATCATGGTATGAATAGCATTACTTTTTTTATCTATGTGATTTAAATAACTAGAACTAGTCTCTGAGTTTGTCAACTATCTCATTTTGATCATCCTATAAAAAATTATATTAAATAAGAATTAAAATAACAAAATTACCCTCAATTTAATAAACAATTGGTCAAATGATTTGATAAAAATTGAATATATTTTTGTCATTTGTCTTTTTAAATGGAAAATTTTCTTGAAATGACCAAAATGATATTGATTTAAATCTCAATAATCAAACCATTTTAGCTAAAAAAACCATTATTATATATGAGTCTCGTTAATGCACAAAATCATTGAGGACTTTGATACAACAGAAAGTGTTAAGTTTGTGACCTTCACTAGATTGCTCCGGTCACTAGTGTAGATAAGTATGTAAATGGATAGAGACAGGGAAGCAAATACAAGATGTACGTGGTTCACCCAGATTGGCTACGTTCACGGAGTAAAAGAGTTCTTATTAATTATGAAGGGTTTACACAAGTACATGGGTTCAAGCTCTCCTTTTGTAAGTACTAGTGAATGATTTAGTACAAATGACATTAGGAAATATTGTGGGAGAATGATCTCCTTTTATAGAAGAAAGTTTCTAGCTTTGTTCTGACATTGACACGTGTTGTGTTGTGATTGGCTACTGATGTTGACAAGTGTCGGGCTGTGATTGGCTTCTGATATCGACACGTGTCGCACTGTGATTGGCCTCCTAGTTGGAGGGAAACTTTTCTGGGTCCTTGACGGTATAATGTTGACCGGTGCTCAGTGGTTTCGGGATTGGTCAAGTATGGTACAAACAGTGCTCTCCTAAGTTCCAGAATGAGGAAAGCTCATCGGTTGGGAACTTGCAAGATCCAAGCCACTAAGTAATCACGAAACTTCTAAGTACCGAAGTGTGGTATCGTCTTCACTTGCCTTATCTGTCTCATAGGTAGATGTGGCATCTTCTCTGGAAGTACTATTCCTTCATTCAGGAGTGGTATCTTAACCGGTGGAGATGCACAAGGTAATGTATCAATTTCACTTGAAGCTTACTTGTAGTTTCAGGATTGGTCAAGCGCGATACAAACCATGTAATAGGAGTCTCCCAAGTTGCCGAGCTAGGAGATCTGCCGAAAAAGTGACAGACAAGGTAAGCAATCAGAGCTCCCAGCAATCAGTCCCAAATTAGAAGTTTGATTTCGAGTTCCGGCTAATTGTTCTCATTCTCCCAATCTTGCAGGTAGCAGGAAGGATAAAGAGAAGAAAAAGGAGAAAAGATGATATGAGATACTTTTGCTTTTGAATAAGTAACTTTCCACAGGCTTATTCTTAAACTGGGCTGGAGGGTTTTTTGGTTTCGCCTAGAGTATAAGGCCGACTCAAGAATTTGAGGGTCAAAACAAGTCCATCAAATCAAGAGTGCGTTCGACCTTGATGATATGAGATACTTTTGTTGTTGACAAAGTAATAGATGAATCGGCACGTGTTCTGTTGCGCTTGTCTCCATATGCTTCATTGTATCCTTCTCACTTGCCCTATATGTTCCTCAGGCAGATGTGGTGTCTTATCTGGAAGCATAAGATGTTGAAGATAAGTACTCAAGAGCAATGTCATGTAAGTAATCAGGCAAGGGGTTCCAGGCAGTCAGTTCTTGACTGAAAGCTTGATTCCAAGTGCTGACTGATTGCTCTTTTTCTCTTTATCTTGCAGGTAAGAACAATGCCAAAGGAAAAGATAGGGAAGAAGCATGATATGAGATACTCTTACTCTGGTGTGGCTTGTTTGCAGAGGTATTATCAGGGGGGAAGAAGCTGAGTATTTCGAGAGACTTTGCTGAAAGTGTCATCTCGGATGTGAAGAAAAGTTGAGCATTTTTTTTTATTTGCAGGTCTGCTTGGCCGTGGAGGATGAAGGTTGACATATATAGGAATTGTCCCAAAAATGAGTGGTAACCCTATTCCTTTACCCTTCTTAGTCATAGCAATGTAGTGAGAGATGCAAGATTCACGTGTTTTAACTTTGTCAGAGCACTTTGAAAAAACGGTCTGTGATATCTGGAACGCTAATGTTGTGTGTGAAGATTGCAGACAAGCTTTATCCAAGGAAATCTGGCTCTCGAAGTTCAGAGAGTGGTGCCTCTTCGGTTTTCGAACAAGCAATCATGTTAGAGATCTGGCTTTCTTGATTCGGAGAACAGTGCCTCTTCGATTTTTGAGAAAGTAATCGTGTTGGGAGTCTGGCTCTCGAGATTCGGAGAACGGTGTCTCTTCGATTTTTGAGCAAGTAATCCTGTTGGGAGTCTGGCTCTCGAGATTCGAAGAGCGATGCCTCTTCGATTTTTGAGCAAGTAATCATGTTGGGAGTCTGGTTCTTGAGATTCGGAGGGCAGTGCTTCTTCGATTTTTGAGCAAGTAATCCTGTTGGGAGTTTGGCTCTCAAGATTCGGAGAGTGATGCCTCTTCGATATTTGAGCAAGCAATCTTGTTGGGAGTGTTTTCTCGAATGTGAGTAAAGGTTGGGCATTTTTGCTTGTCTGCCTTGCCACGGAGCATGTAGGTTGACACACATAGAGACTTTCCAGTTATCAAGCAGTGGTGCTGTTCCTTTACCCTTGTGGGTAATAGTAGGGTAGCTGGACCTTCAAAATTTATTTGTCTAAACTTTGTCAGAGATCTTTGGCAAAGTTATATGTGGTACCCGAAGAGTTGATGTTGCGTGTGAGGATTGTCGACATATTTTACTCAGGAAAATCTGCTTCTTGAAATTCAGAAAGTGGTGCCTCTTCGATTTTTGAACCAACGGCCCTGTTGCCTTTTCTTTTATAGGGGCACCAATTGTGTGCAAGAAGTACGTTCAGAAAGTTATTGCTTGCATGAATTTTCCCCTTATTTTTGTACTTCAGTGATTTATTGCACCTCATTTCTCCTTCATCATTTCTGAGAATGTCAAGCCCATACAACCGTTGTTTTGACTTGAACTTTGGTGAAGAGGCAGCCATGCCTTCTCAAGACAACATATGACGCACATCATTCTTATCCCCTACTGGTCCTCTTACCGTTAGGGACTCTGTGATGAAGAATGATATGATTGTTGCGGTGGTGGCCAGGAACCTTCTCACTCCCAAAGATAACATACTACTTTCCAAACGGTCTGATGAGTTAGCTATTAAGGATTATCTGGCTCTCAGTGTTCAGTGTGCAGGTTGTATGTCTAATATGGCCCAACGCCTATTTGCTCAAACCCTCCAAGTTGAATCATTGGCAGCTGAAGTGGTAAGTCTTAAACAGGAGATCAGAGGGCTCAAGTATGAGAATAAACAGTTGCACAGGTTCGCACATGACTATGCTACAAACATGAAAAGGAAGCTCGACCAGCTGTAGGAATCTTATGGTCAGATTTTACTTGATCATCAAAGGTTTGTGAGTTTGTTCCAAAGGCATTTATTGCCTTCGTCTTCTGGGGTTGTACCGTGTAATGAAGCTTCAAATGGTCAACCTTCGGTGCCTCCTCCTTCTGGGGTTCTGCTTAGTACTGAGGCTCCGAATAATCACCCTTCGGTGCCTCCTCTTTCTGGGGCTCTGCTGACTGCTGAGACTTCTCCTGAGCAACCTTTGTGAAGGCTCCCTCTTGTTTGTTTATTTTGATTCATGTATATGTACATATTTGTAACTTATCGGAGATATCAATATACAAGCTTGACTTCATTTCAACGTATTGTGTTAAATACACCAAGGAATTCTTCATTAAGTTCTTTGAATTTTTTCTTTTGTTGAAGCTTGTATGTTGAAGTTTTGTGAATGAAGCATGTATGTTAAGGTAGTGCTCCCTTAATTTCCCGAGTGAGGAAAACTTCTCGGTTGGAAACTTGAAAAATCCAAGTCACTGAGTGGTCATGAAACTTTCGAGTATCAAGGTGCAGTAGCATTGGTAGAGTCCCCCAAGTCTCCGGTCGAGGGAGTTGACAAATGAGGCATTTCCTTTTTAAGTGGTAGCCCAAAACTCCTCCTTCATATATATATTTATTATGAAAGTTGTTAGGTCCAAAGAAGAGGAGGCCTAGGCAATTTTTTTTTTCGAATTTTCGAATTTTTTAATTTCTGAAAATATATATATATATATTTATTTATTATTTTTTAAGCTTTGTGGGTGAAGCTTTGTAGGTGGAGCTTTGAGGTTGAAGCTTTGTTGGGTACCATGAATTGATTTTGCTTCACACTATCTTGATCAAGATAGTGTGAAGCTTTTGTAGATGAAGCTTTTGTGTTGAAGCTTTGTAGGTGAAGCTTTTGTGGGTGAAACTTTTGTTGGTGAAGCTTTTGTAGGTGAAGATTTTGTTGCTTTTGTAGGTGAAGCTTTTATGTTGAAGCTTTGTAGGTGAAGCTTAGCTTTGGAGTTGAAGCTTTGTAGGTGAAGCTTTTGTGTTGAAGCTTTTGTAGGTGAAGCTTTGTAGGTGAAGCTTTGGAGTTGAAGCTTTTGTAGGTGAAGCTTTTGTGTTGAAGCTTTTGTAGGTGAAGCTTTGGAGTTGAAACTTTGTAGGTGAAGCTTTGGAGTTGAAGTTTTTGTTGGGTACCATGAATTGATTTTGCTTCACACTATTTTGATTAAGATAGTGTGAAGCTTTTGAGAATTTGTAGTTGTCCTCCATTAATGAAGCTTTTGTTGGTGAAGCTTTTGTGGTAAAGCTTTTGTGATGAAGCTTTGTTGGGTACCATGAATTGATTTTGCTTCACACTATCTTGATCAAGATAGTGTGAAGCTTTTAAGAATTTGTAGTTGTCCTCCATTGATGAAGCTTGTTGAATTTCCCAAATTGAAATTTGTTGAATTTCCCAATTTCCTTTTTTTTTTTTTTTTTTGAAAACTAGAAATTTGAAAATGTGGAAGGGACAACATATACAAATTTTGCTTCCACACTATTGAGCAAGAGATTATGATGCAAGTCACACCTTGTAGTAGTCGAAGGTTTGGATGAACCATATAAATTGAATTTGCTTCAAACAGTCTTGATCAAGAGTGTGTGAAGCTTTTGAGAATTTTGGTTGAATTCCTTTGATGAAGCTCTTGTTGGCACCATAAATTGGTTTTGCTTCACACTGTCTTGATCAAGAGTGTGTGAAGCTTTCTACGAGTTGTAGTGTTTGCATTGTTATAGAGGAAAAATGTTTGAAGCAGATGCAAGAGAGTTGAATAACTTGATCTTCGTATGCCATGCACTGAAGTTGTTGTTGGCTTGCAATAAGATTTTGTTGGTGACTATAACTCTTGTTGGGCATAAGTGCTCCCCTAATTGAGTTGTCATGCTTAAGGGTTTTTGATTATTTGTGAATGTTAGGAGTTCACATGTACAAGTTTTACCACTCATCTTCTGGTATGTGGAATGAATGATGAGTTGCTTCCATCACTTAGTTGGTGGTACGAATGTGAGTTCCTTCATCACCTTTCATCACATTTCATCACTTGGTTAGTGGCACGAAGATGAGTTCCTTCTTCACCTGGTTGGTGGCATGAATGGCAAGTTGCCAAATGATATTAAAGTACGGGTTATACATTTCATCACCTGGTTGGTGGCATGAAAGATAGTACGGGTTGTACATTTCATCACCTGGTTGGTGAGAATAAAGGCAAGGTGTTGAGGCACATTGTAGCAAGTGTCGAATGACACAAAGTATGTTGAACCCTTTCGAAGCACAGTTGGCTTATGTATGAATGTGTTGAAATGTATGATTGAACCAATATACTGTGAAGCTGTTTGTTTATTTGTATAGTCTTGTTGACATATACTTAGACTTTGTTTCATGTTGGAAACATTCATGTTGAAGCTTTGAACCCGAGTGTTTCATTGCTAGGAGTGTAAGAGGATTAGTGTGAAATTTTGTCCCTGAATTTCACTATTTAAAGGTATGTATTTTCGTATTATTAATTGTAACGCATTTATATGTACAACGCATTTTTTTTTATGAGAAGTCCCTCGATCGACTATTGTTGAAAAAAAAAACAAAGAAAGAAAAAGAAAGCACCAGGGAATGGCTGGAGGGGAGAGAGAAGAAGAAAAGAAAAGGAGGTGTGGGAGAGAAATGAGGGAAGAGGGGGACGAATCAGAAGAGGAGAGAGGGAGGAAGTGGCGAATCAGAGAGGGAGGAAAGAATGGGAAATGAGGGAAAGGAGAAAAAAAAAGGGAAAAAGGGGTCGGGTCGAACGGACCCGTGAACCCCGGCCACCCATTCGGCTTTTCCGGTGAATTCCACCAAAAACTCAATTGAAAACTTCCTCACAACCTTCCTTTTTCCTCTTGCACCTAAAAAATCAAGGGTTTTGACCTTGAAAATGGGTGAATCCGCACGGTAGGGTGCGGTGGTGTTGTGTTTGAATCACCCAAATCCGAAACGATTTCATAAAATTTCCACTACCATTAGACTTCTCTTGAAGCCTGGAACAAAGCCCAAGTAATGGTTGAGGCGTCGGAGTAGCTTTGGAGTCGAATCAAGAACACCCAAATTCAAGGGTTTTCGGCGGGTTTGAGTGAAATTGAAGTGTTTCCCGGCCAATTGGACTTTGCCACAGGTATAAAGTTTGCTCCAATCTTTGAGATCTTCATTTTTGTAATTTTTGGTAATTTTAAAAAATAGTTGAATTTTTCGGCAAGTCGACGGCCCGACGATGTCCTTTTAAGTTCAATTAGATGCCCTGATTTCATAATTGATATCCTTCAATTAGATGCCCTGCTTTCATAATTGATATCCTTATGATATGGTTTGATTGTTTGAACCTAATTTCATTACGATACGTGGTTAGGTCAAAAATATGATTTGACGATCCGACCATTGGATTGTCACCAAAACTTAATGCATGATAGAACATAATATTTGTGGATCATAGAAACTTATGGATCGATAATCCGACGTACGGATCTTCCCTAATTGAATTTCTAAGTTTGTAAAATTAAATGTCGCCGCCACTTGAATCTTGAAATTGGTGGAGATCCGACCGTCGGATCGTGTTGAGATTTTAGTATGTAGTTATTTGAGCATAATGTGGATTTTGGAAAGTTACGGATCTGAAATCCAATATGTGGATCTTCCGGATTGAATTGTGTAGAATTGTGGACCCTACCTTTGACTGAAAGTTGACTTTTGATCAACATGTCTCGAAATGTCCTAATTACTAAATTTAGTACTACGGGGGACTAAGGGAAGTCTAGTGGGCCTACATTGGTTAGATAGCGACTTGAATATATGAAATATGATTATTATCTTAATTTCTTATATTAGTATCAATTGTGAATATGAATTGGTATTATAAATATGATTTCTATTGAAATGTGAATTTTATATATTTAGCCATAGACCTATGCTAATTAAAAATGATTTGGCTTGTGTATTGATGATGTTTGTGATATATATATATATATGTGTGTGTGTGTGTGTGTGTGTGTGTGTGTGTGTGTGTTTAATTAACTTTTAATAATGTGAATGATAATTATGAAGAATGATATGACAATTATGGGATTTAAATATTGTTTGATAATTATTTGGATATGATTGCCAACTGAATACTTATTTGAACTTGGCACTATTATCTAGCATGAGATGAAGATGAAAGTCAAGAGATGAGTTAGGTACTTTATTAGATTTTTAGTAGAATTAGTAATTGAGGGAATTCCTTGTGTTGTGCTCCATATGACTAGATGCTGGTTAATATGCGGAATCGATAACATGTATGCGTATAATTATGTATAAGGTGTGATGATGAGACTGCACCATGTAGACATGGTGCATGGTTGGTCCTGCTTGGTTTATCCGCATTGGGGGACCATACTATTTATGGATCACGCTTGGTTAATTGATGTGATAAAAGTTAAGCACACAAATTAAACCCTCTTTTGACAATTGTAGTATATGTATAAGTAGGGATCGTTTTGGACCAGGGATTATGAGGGATTGCTAATCTAATTGAAACTGACTTAAAAACACAAAAATAAACTTAAAAACACTTAACAAGACTCACAAGACTCCAAACAAACTTAAAAGACTCAAAACAGCACAAAACAGCCAAATAGACTCAAAACTGACTCTAGGGAGTTATTTGGACGAAAATTGGTTTTAACTTGACTCAAGACACTTAAAAACACAAACCAAAATAGATTTTAACTAATCTAACACTTGAAAGTAATGGGGCATTGGGTTTTGGACGAAAATAAAGTAAAACAAACAAATTAAAGACTAAAACAGATTTTGGACGAAATTGGGAAATTGGATGGGTGATGGTCTAGCTAGAAGGTCCTTCTCCACACATGACACACTTGCATACAAATCAATCTCCAATTGCTTTTCAATAAACCATGAACCTCAACGCCCCAGATTAATCGTGAATTACACTAATTAACCCTCAGATTTTCCTAATTCCATTGAATTGGATGATTGCATACAACAACCCAAATTATTCTCCACAAGTTCCCTACATGAATTGCATAATAGAGATACAAGCAAAGATCATTAAGTTCTATGAAAATCATAAGCATTGACGAGGCACTTGTAACTATGAATTGCATGAAACTTATGCCAAGAATTCACTAAACACGATCGTGACAAGCAACCTTCACTACTTGTGAATATAAGTTCATAACGATTAGGTGAAAATCCCTTATATTCTAGCATCAAATTCATGCATGCAAACTAAGTTGGCCACCTTAATAACCATACAAGAATAAGTTTTGAATAAAACAGTTAAGCGAATTGCATTCACAATTTATCAAATCGCAATTGAAAGTAATCAATTCATATTGCAAGTATAATCATGGTTTCGAATTCCCCTCTAACTATAAAGAAATTAGTTCCTCATGTTCGCAATTAAACAAAGATAACTTGAATTAAACATTGAAAACAAAGATAGAATACACCTAGAAACACTCCAGATGGCTCATTCTTCTCTTTCCTTAGCTGCGGCACAAAAGGATTGTGGTGGATGGTGTGGTGGATGGATGTAGGTGATTTTTGGTAGAGGGTGGTGGATTAATTGCTGCACAAAGGTTTGTATTTATAGGGCTAGGGAAACCCACGAATTTATGAAGGAAAGGAATGTGTATTTGGCACAATTCATAAAGGAAAAGGACTAGGGTTCACCAAAATCTGAAGGGAAAAGGATTGCACAATCCTAAGGGAAAAGGATTGCAGGTTCTAGGGCTTCTAGAAAGGGTCTAGGCGCCATATTTTTAGGTGCTTCTAGAAAAGATGTTTTAGCACCAATTTAGGGGTTCTAGAAGGATAAAGGTTCTAGAATATGAAATATATAGTTTAAATGCATAATTATCCCTTAGAGATAGCTGGAATTAAGGCACAAATTGATTTGGATAAGATAAGATAAGATAAGGTTATGTTAGGGAAGGATAAGATAAGATAAGGTTGGATAAGGTTTTGGATAATGTTCCTTCTTTTGAGCTGATTTCTTATCTTCCTTGACTTGGATTTATTTCTTCACTCTTTTTAGCACATTCCTAGCCTCTTGAACTTCAAATTCATCCAACCATCTTGCTCCATTCATAAGTTATCCATTTGGTGCCCAAAACTGCCTAAAAATGATCCAAAATGCACTTTCTTGCCAACTTTGTCATATGGACCTACAAACACACAAAAATAGCTTAAAACATTATAATAAACACAAACAAACTATGAAAATGCAAGAAAACAAGCTAACTAAGTCGCATAAATATGCTCCTATCATTAATCCACGTTGGGCGATCCTTATGACCATTGTGTGTTGGAAATGTGCCCTAAAACCAATCATATGATGATACTTTACGGACATTTCACATGTTAAACTAATATAGTTTAATATAAAGGGTAAAGATTATTGTTTGAAGCCGTCTCATATAAATGTTATATGCTTAAATGATAAGTCCAAGGAATATGTAATTGGGAGAATGCGATCTAAAGAAGTTAGATTCATGAGCCCATTCTCTTTCATATACATATCCTAAACGTTCCTAATCATAGGATTGCCAATTGGGTATTGACAGTCCGTTAAGATCAGTACGTGCTATGTCTTCTCTTAGGGAAAGTGATTGGTCTCGAGTCATTGGTGTGACTGACACCAAGACAAGCATGTAGGTGCTCAATAGAGAATGAGTCCACTGAACACGATCAACAAGGAGTTCTCATACTCATGTCACATGAGAACTCATGGTTGGGATAATGCAAAGAAGTCCTTTGACCTGAGGCATCATAGTTGTCTTGTGGTTAGATCCTTGATCTTTGACTATGTCAAAGTCACTCCGTCATAGGGTGTTCACGACATAGTTGGGGTTAAGCCACTTAGCCATGGAGGCAAGTGAATGCGCAACAAGGGATCTCTAACCTTTAAACTGTTTGAGGGAGAATACTCTATGATATGATTAAGAATCTCTGGCCAGAGTATGAATGAGATTTAGGAAATCGTTTCAAATCATATTCAAGGTAATCATATAAGTAAATGAACATGTTTTTTCATAAAATTTCCTTCAAGTGGTATCAAGAGCCTAGGTCTAGTAGTTGGTGAATCCTTTTGGGTTTTGTATTTTCATAGTTTATGATTTGAATGTTGTAATTGTTACAAGCTTTATTCTTGCTTCTTTGAATGTAAATTTTGTTAGAAAATTTGTCATCTCAAATTTTGTAGATGTAGTTCATATGAGCATGAATTTTGGAGCTAAAATTTGATGCCATGTTTTTGGCGAAATTCGGCCAAATCCAAAGGGTGGATTTTTGGGTTCATGTTTGTCTTGTTAAAAGTGTTTTAAAGTGACATTAGGAACCCCTAAGTACGTAATATGTTTTTTCCCTTAAGTTTGAGAGTTTTTGGGGTGTCTTTAGGTGAAAAATGTTCATGGAGCTCTTATGGGTTTTCATGGATGTTCTTCATTGTTCTTGTTATTTTCTTGGCAAGAACAAAAAGGTTGGGAATTTTGATTCAAAGTTTTTGGTTGTTTAAATAAAGTCTTGTTTTGTGATGGATGATATGTTTTTTCAATCATCACTAGGTGTGGACACCCATACCTATTTTCTTTCAACACTTTACTTTCCCATGTTTCATGGAAATTACCTTTTTTCAAACCAACCCATCACCCATCACTTTTTGTTTTAAAACTTGCCAAAGTGTCTCACCCCACTCCTCTATACCAAAACCGGCCACCCTATTAAAGTAGGGTACTTTTGGTGCTTTTATGCAATTACATAAAGTTTTGACACTTTTGTGTATTTGTGTTTTGACCCAAAAGTTTACGTTTTTATGTAAAGGCCCAAAATCACTAAAGGACAAATTGTTTTGCTCCTTTAATGAAGTTTTTGTATTTGATGAAATTTTTGGGTTCTAGTTACATGAAGTAGTGGACTTTTGTGTTTTTACAAAGGGACCTCAAAAGTTTATGTTTTGCAATATAGCCCAATGGTTGAGGTTATTGCTTTTCGGCCTAAATTAGTTGAGAACAAAATAGTTTTGTATCTTTAAATGAGAATTGGATTTTCATTTCATTTAGCTCCATTTAAATCAATTCTATGGATACAAAAACCAAATGAAAATGTTGCATTCAAGTTTAATTAGTTAAAGCGTTAATTAATTAAAGAAATGGTGATTATGAACCTAAGCCTACGATAATTGAGCTATGTGAAAGGCCGTCTCAAATTTGTTTGAACCATGAGAATGTGTAGATTAGATTTTGGTTGTAATTTGATATGATCAAATGTTGTAAAAGAGCATAAGCTCTTCTTTACGTTGAAGTACTCCTTTCTTGTTTTATTTGATATGCATGAAATTGGAGTAGTTGGGTCCAACGCCCAATAGGAAAAACACGCCTTAATATGATTAAACACATAACTAAAATCAATCACCATCCCTAGACCGAGATTCAACACTAGGCTCGTGTTTGGATCTAATCAAATGTTCATAGTCATCCTAAGGCCCTAAGGCAACTATATAGTCCATCAATGAATGCAAACCTTATGTTAGTAGTACCATATACTCTTGCTTTAAAAACCATTTTACAAGCATAGTGGGAGTATTATATACAACTAAATCAATCACATGGACCAATAGTTGTAATAGGACCAAATTGTTTTAATAAGATTAAAATGCATGCTTATATGTGATGAGACCTAAAACCCTCAACCAAACCATTATTAAGTTGATAAGCGTGAGAGTGCTTTGAACACTCTTTCGTGGCCTTCCACCGTGGTAGGCTCCGATTGTTTGTGACTCATACACCGACTTCACCCTATCATGGGGGAGTATAAAGTGCGTGCTTACACTCAGGAGGAGTTATATATGCATACATGATGTTGTGAAGGTAGGCAACGAGAGTGATCAACATCATATCATTGTGAGGTTGTTCTTGAAACCCTACTCGAACTTGCATGGTGGGAATGACTTAACTAAGTGCAATGGAGCCAACATCATATCATTGTGAGGCTTCATTCTCTAAAGGCCAAATAAGATGGGTACTTGCAAGAGATGCAAATGAGTAAGCATACTCTCTCATTATTATTGATGCTAGCCAACATCATATCATTGTAAGGTGGGCTTGGTAATGATGAGTCTCCCATACCCTACTAAGAGTTTCCTCCAAAACTCTCGAATTCCGATGAGGGATATGGAATTTGCCAAAAATAGTGGGTGATGCTATTTGATTTAAAGACCCAGATCAAATGGCTTAAAATCAATCAATTTATATTCGTTATGTATTTATTTACCAATATATTTGCAAACGCTATCCAAAACTTGACAAAGAAAAAGCCGAAAGCTTTAGTTTCCGGACTTGGTACTACAATCCCATAGATTGTCTTTAATGGCTTGTATATGTACCTAAGTAGTCTCATCCTCACAATCTTCCTATTGATAATGTATCATTGGAAGAACATGTTAGATAAGTCTATCATAAAGAGGATAACACTTTTAATGTCATAATTCTTCAATTACAAATTGTTGTATAAAGAAGTAAGAGTTGCTTTGAACAACCCTTAGTTAACGCAAACATTAGTGCTCCTTTCTTTGTTACATGAACAAGGAACTTGAGAAGTAAGCACAAGGGCATGGACACTTTATGTGCCATGATTCTTCACTTACAAATTGTTGTATGAAGAAATGAGAGTTGCCTTGAACAACTCTTGAAAGTTTGTAATTGTGTTTAGAACATAATGGTTAGTTGACAAAAATAGTCCATCAACATGGACTTGTGATGATTTTGAATCATTGAGTGTTGAAGTGTTAAACCACTTATAAAGACGAAAACTAGGGAAGGACTTCACTTTCGTGTTCCTATCCAAATGGTTCACTAAGTTTATTGTAAACTATATAGTGAACAATAACCACACGCTTTCCAAATTGTTTGATGTATATAACACAATTGAAATAAGTTTCAAGAGAGATAATGGGAGTTTAGGGACCATGACTATTGTAGTCAAAGGAGAAGTCAAATGAAGAAGGCGAAATAACTTCAAGGGAACAAACTTTCTTTATGAAAGGATGGACATTGGAAGAGGTATTTGCAAGAAATGTCTTGCAAGTGTCAAGAACACACCTTTCAAAGGTGTTATAAATTATTCTTGAATAGTTCAAAACAATTGGTTCTTCTACTTGAATGCTTGATTCCGTATTAGTAACTATGTTTTACAATCGTTGTAAAGTATGGCTAATAAGAAGTAGAAGATAAATGAGAGAAGAAAAAGTACTTCACATTCGGAACATGAATCAAATGTAGATCTTTGCGAAAGCAGGTAGTACTTACTTCCTCATATGAACTACAAAAGAAAATAGAAAAAAAAAGATTGTCTTTACATTCCAATTGAATAAAGGAACTTAATTCCGTATGAGAAATGGATAAATGTTTTGTTTGACAAAACATTGTTCTTTATTAATGAATGATTAGATTATTGTAATCTAATTGATTATCTCTATAGTAGAGATGATATGGTAGTGTTAACTGTTTAGAATATAACGATGCTTAAAACCCAAAAGGTTGCAAGGTAGTGACTAATCCCAACTGAGTTGTGATACCTCTAAAACATAAATTACGAGTTGGTCATAGATGGATGCTTTGGATCGTTAGATCCGGATCCAATGCCTTATTGTTAAAATTGTATAGAGGCAAAATGTTTGAATCTTTATTCTTTTGGAAAGGAATAAAGAATCACAAAGTTGTTAAAGTTAATTCACTTAGATGTTAATGGCACTTGTCCACAACATAATACTACTCATGTTGTATGACATTCACTGAAGATCGCTCTCGGTTGGACTATCGAATACTTTGCAAAAGGTTTCAAAGAATTCAAGAATGTAAGTTGATGAGTAAGACGTCTAAAGTATTTACCTCCTTAGATTTGATCCAAGGAAAGGTAACACTTTGGAACAGTTTCCTTGAAAGATATCAAGGAAAGAAGCATCATAAGATAATGGATTTCTTCATTAGGAGAAGAATGAACTTGAATAAGATTTAGTTTGTTGGATGTTATCAATTACCCATATATAGGATATATACTTCTAAGACAATATGATTGTCAATTAGAAGATCTTCCAAAATTTTCATGACTCCATAGGATGTAGTTGGAAAGAAAGATAAGTCTTAATCGTGTTAAGATTTGGGGTTGTGTGCTAATAAGCAATATTTGTTTGAGAATTATCTTGTGGATATCCTTAAATTAACCTTTGGATATCACTTCTATAAACCAACTAACAAATGTTGTTTTGTTGGGTAGTTCATTGTAATCCTACAATATGATTTGCCTAAGCGCAAATGAGCGAGAGATAGAACTCAAAGAATGGGTTCTTTGAGAGACAAGATAATCAACAAATATAACAACCTAGTTCCTACACCATAAGCTCCAAGGTAGTCGAGAAGGATTTATAAACCGTCTCAGTTGAATGGTTTGAACTTTATGACTATGTCATAGAGTTACACCTCTTAATTCAAAAGAAATAAGAATGAAAATCCTTATGACTACATTGAGTGTACATACGACATATACTCAAGGAAATGGTAAAGTACCATTTGACCCGAAATAGTGAAACCTTTAATAGCTAATTGGTAGCTTAAAATGACTGCAATCAAAGAGATTGATTGACTTGGAAGAAACCATCTTTGACGTAGTCTTGGTTTCAATTAATTCAAAGATTGCTAGCTACAACTAAATGGTGATTCAATGTTTGGACATAATATGGGTTTCCGAAACCATTATTAAGATAGTCTTGATAATATATGTCTAAAACTATGAATCACAAGATATGTAAGTTGTAGAGATCCATCCATCATGAATCTTAGCAAGCTAGTGGGAGCTATAAGCGTCTTATGAGAGAAAGATCAAATCGTTTGATTTCTCATAAAGATGTAAATGAATCTTTTGTTTACTAGGTTTACAAAAGATTAGTGGGAGTCAATCATGTTCCTAAATTTGAATATATACATATATGATATATTAATTCTGGAAATGAAAAGAATACTTCTTCGTTAAAGTTATGACTTTAAACATTCTATAACGATAGAATGTATATGGGAGACATGGTCTATAAACATGGGATGGAAATCTATAATGATAGATTTCAGGATATAATTGGATTATATCAAGCCCTAATGATAGACAAAAGATGCTAGGAAGTTTCTCATATGATGATAAACTTCAATCAGAAGAACAACTCTAGTGAGACTAGGAGGTAGTTTTTCTCAAAGGGAACGTACCCTTTGACTCCCAAAGAAATAATGCGTAAATAGAATCCTTTATGTATACGCAGAAAGGTGATTTATGTATTTCATATTGTATGAAAAACGTTGATATGAGTTGTACCAAGATCGGTACAAGACGATATCAATGTAAGCCCAAGATCAGAACCATGGCAACTGTCAAGTGAATCCTTAAGTATTTGAGAAATAATAAAGGATGGATTCCTCAAGAATGAGGAAGAATTAGAGTAATATAATGGAAGCATAAATGTATTAGATTATGTATCTAATCCATCATTGGATGTTTCTTCATTATGAATGAAGAGATAATCAAATATCTCTTTATTATGACTAAAGAGATATTTGGATGGAAACAATAAAAGTAATGACTTTAGTGTGTTCCATTGTGAATGCAAAATATATTGCCATATAGAAGCTTACAACAATGTTGTTTGGATGAGAAAGTTCATTCATGAACTCTCTATTCGGTTCCAACCAAAAAATGTCTCTAGTGTACCGACATTACGACACTAATCAAGGTCTCATCATGATCCGAACTCAAATGAGAGACTAAACCACATGATTAAGAATCATGTATAATGGTGACGTCGTTATTCTCAAGGTTGCTTCTATGGATAACATATAGATATCCATTGTCTAGGCCTACTACTCAGCCATTTTTGAAATGACTACAGAAGAGGTATCATCACTGATGACCAAGCTGATTGGCTCTAGTGCAAGTGGCAGATTGTTGGAAATGTGCCCTAAAACCAATCATATGATGATACTTTACGGACATTTCACATGTTAAACTAATATAGTTTAATATAAAGGGTAAATATTATTGTTTGAAACCGTCTCATATAAATGTTATATGCTTAAATGATAAGTCCAAGGAATATGTAATTGGGAGAATGCGATCTAAATAAGTTAGATTCACGAGACCATTCTCTTTCGTATACATATCCTAAACGTTCCTGATCATAAGATTGCCAATTGGGCATTGACAGTCCGTTAAGATCAGTACGTGCTATGTCTTCTCTTAGGGAAAGTGACTGGTCTCGAGTCATTGGTGTGACTGACACCAAGACAAGCATGTAGGTGCTCAATAGAGAATGAGTCCACTGAACACGATCAACAAGGAGTTCTCATACTCATATCACATGAGAACTCATGGTTGGGATAATGCAAAGTAGTCCTTTGACCTGAAGGATCATAGTTGTCTTGTGGTTAGGTCCTTGATCTTTGACTATGTCAAAGTCACTCAATCAGAGGGTGTCCACAA
Source organism: Malus sylvestris (assembly GCF_916048215.2). Taxonomy (NCBI): domain Eukaryota; kingdom Viridiplantae; phylum Streptophyta; class Magnoliopsida; order Rosales; family Rosaceae; genus Malus; species Malus sylvestris. The sequence goes on from NC_062274.1 coordinate 44,548,081, forward strand.
CATAGTTGAGGTTAAGCCACTTAGCCATGGAGGCAAGTGAATGCGCAACAAAGGATCTCTAACCTTTAAACTGTTTGAGGGAGAATACTCTATGATATGATTATGAATCTCTGGCCAGAGTATGAAAGAGATTTAGGAAATCGTTCCCAATCACATTCAAGGTAATCATATCAATAAATGAATCGCATTAGATAGTAGACATGAATAAACTATCAAACCAAATAATGTGGTCAAGAGTATTGTATTAGAGAAAGACCGTATTGCATTGTAATCCTAAACTGAATAGGTTCTCCACCTCTTCTGCTTAGCTTGGGTAATCTTGACATACTGCTAGGTGTCACTCATGGTTTGTGGAAGCCCTAAACGTGTATAATCACTAAAGGGAGAATTGAAATTAAGTTTCAATTCATAATCGATTTGAAAGAGTTCTAATCACTCACTGCCTCGCTAAAAGGAACTTAATGGATCGTACACCGTGTAAGGTAGAGATTGAAGAAACAACGGAGATGAGTAAGGATAATTAAATGGTTTAATTATTTATGGCAAGGATTAATTAATATGTTAATTAATCAAACGAATAAAGTTCGTTAAAGACCTCGAGTTAGTATTGGGCCTCAAAGTCCAATGGGCTTTGAACATCAATCCCATTGACTGAAGTTGTATGACAACTTAATGACTAATAATTCACAAAGGTCCAAATAGCCCAATAAAACCCTATGGCCGGCCATATTGATAAAGGAGTGGGTTTTGGACTTATTACAAGTTTGCCACTCCAATGAAGGTAGGTATAAATATGACTTTATAGCCTTTTCTTCATTAGGGTTTCTTTTGGAGAAAAGATGAGAACACAATGTCTCTCCCTTTCTCTCTAGGAGGCCGACCCCCTTTGAGGAGATTAGTTAGCAATCTTCCCTCCTCCAAGGTCACTCATCTCTTCTTCGAGTCTCTTCTTGGTGTGGAAAAATTAGAGGTTCTCAACTTTGGGAACTTAGAGAATCCTTTCAACCATCCTCATCCTAGAAATCCATGGAGCTAAGAAGCAAGGAATGAAGGTCCTCTCCTTTGGTGATTAGCCTTTGCTTATGCAAAGAGGAATCAACAAAGGTATAAAATTTCTCAACTCACTTTGTTTTGAGTTGAGTCTTGGTTCACCCTTCTACTAGGCTTTGAATTTCATGGGTAATGTTTTGTTTTTGAGTACATACAAGCATGATTCTGCCTTTAAATGTTAATTGCATGTCATAGATGTTGCTCAAATGAACATGTTTTTCACAAAATTTCCTTCAGGGTGATCATGCTTGGTTAATCCGCATTGGGTGATCACTGCCTAATGGTTTCGTAGGTATGACTCTGCTTGGTTAATTTGCATTGGGGAGTCACTACCTACTTGGTTATCTTGACCCTGCTTGGTTAATTTGTGTTGGAGGGTCACTAATGGTCCTGCTTGGTATATCCGCGTTGGGGGACCATATGCATTCTAGAAGTGAGGATGATTAGTTGTACTTGGTACATTTGATGGGGGAATCATATGCTTGTTTGGATTCCATTGAGTGATGGTCCAGAATTCCTTCTATTCTACGATTCCGTTGAGTGATGGTCCGGAATCGTATCTAGCTTATATTTCATCGAATGGTTCGGTTCTATATGCATGGTACTCCGGAATTCTTTGGTGTCTTGGTTCCTTGGATTTGTTTTCAACTTCAGAGATGTAGGTTTCGGCGAAATTGTGTCGCTTTAGCCTTACTTTTCATGGTGTTGTATGAGATTATGATTATGAGCTATTGTGATTTGTTTCAGACGAACCGTTAGATGTCTGGGTGACTCCTTCGGAGCTGTTAGAGTTCCTTGGTTAAATTTGGGAAATGATATATTACTGCATTCATTGATTAAACAATTAAATGCTAAGATCACGTATCTTTGATTCATGATTAATTAATTGATGTGATTGTGGAATGACGTTGGGTATCATTATGATTATTATGATTAGAGTAATTGATTAATGTGACTTGAGAATAACATTGTGCTTCGTTGGTTCTTTGATATGTTACATACTATGATTTGCGGTATTCTGTGAAACTAAGTGATTTATATGATGAATGAATTGGAAAGTATCTGTGTGAGAATGGGTTACATGCATGTATGGAAGATGATAATTGTTGTTTGACATAAGATTGATGTGTAATATGGTGCATTACGATTTTCTGTTAGAAGTATTTTACGGAAAGATTAGAGTTGACGATTGGTGAACTACGAATGGCTTGATCATTTTTAAGGGTACGTAGGCAGTTTAACGAGGAGGTTAGATGCAGCCATAAAGTATAAGAAAAATTATCACGAAATGCGAATCTTGAGTTGTGCATTGTCCATATTCCGGAGGCGGGGCCTATGAGTGATACAGGTATTTGGTAACGTCACGTGTCAATCCTAGAAGTATGTTGAGATCGGGGCGTGACAATTAGGACCAAGTTGTCTAAATCACTTCTTTATTGAATTCATGCCAAATAGTCTTCGTTACATAGGATGTCGAACGGCTAAAGCTTAATACTTGTACAATGTGAGTTTACTTGTAATAGTACTTCAAGTGATCAGTGTTCCATGGATGGCCAAGGGTCTTGCCATCAGAGCTTCTAAGCTTGTAGGAGCCAAGGCGACTAATGCCAACAACTTTAAACAGTCCATCCCAGTTTAGACTAAATGTTCCTTTACTCAGGACTCTGTCGTAGAGTAATGTTTTCTTCAATACCCAGTCCCCCACTTTGAAAGAACGAGGTTTGACCCTTAAGTCATAGTAGTTGGAGATGCGCTGCTTGTAGGCGACATTCCTCAAGTGAGCCTGATTTCTGTGTTCCTCGACTAGATCTAAGTTGAGGGTAAGTTGTTTATCATTTTTGCTTTGCACGTAGTTCTGGACTCGGAACGTTGCTTGCTCAAGCTCAACTGGGACAACTGCCTCTATACCAAAGACAAGTGAGAATGAGGTTTCTCCTGTTGATGTCCTATACGAAGTGCGGTATGACCAAAGAACTTGGGGTACAAATTCTGGCTAACAACTTTTAGCCTTGTCCAAGCTGGTTTTCAAAGTTCGCTTGATTATTTTGTTGATGGCTTCGACTTATCCATTAGATTAGGGATGAGTTAGGGAGGCAAAACATAAGTTGATGTTGAACTTAGAGCTGAACATCCTGAACTTATTGTTGTCGAACTGTCGCCCGTTGTCAGTGACTATCTCATTAAGAATGTCGAATCTACAAAAGATGTTCTTCCATACAAAATCTTCTATTTTTGCCTTAGTAATGGTTGCCAAGGGCTCTACTTCAGCCCACTCTATGAAGTAGTCAATTGCAACGATTGCATAACGGACCTTACCCTTCCCTGCAGGCATTGGGCCAATCAAATCAAGTCCCCATTGGGCGAAGGGCCAAGGGCTAATCATAGGAGTGAGCGGCTCGGGATGGGAGTGAGGAATAGTGTAGCGTTGACACTTATCACATGAGTGAGATATTCTGATGGCATCTTGGTGGAGTGTTGGCCAGTAATATCCTTGGTGAAAAGCCTTGTGTGCTAGGGATCGAGATCCAGCATGATCTCCGCAGACTCCTTCATGTATTTCCCAAAGGACAATTTCCGCCTCTGCGGGCGTAAGGCATCTTAAGTATGGTAGGTTAAAACCCCGCTTGTAGAGTTGGTCATTAATGATCAAGTAACGGGTAGCCTCGTATCAAATCTGTTTAGCTTGAATTTTGTCATTTGGAAGGGTGCCATGAACAAGGAATCTATAAATCAGGGTAATCCAACTATCCCCCTATTGTAAGTTGCACACTTCCGCAGCAATGGTGCTTGGTGCTGCCAACAATTTAACCTGAATTTTTCTCCTAATCTTATCTTTCACTGCTGAGGCGAGGTGAGCCAAAGCATTTGTATGATTGTTTGCTGCTCGAGGAATTTGGGTGATCTAGTAGTGGAAGTGCTTGAGCAACAATTGTGTTTGTGCCATAAATGCTGCCATGGAGCTATCCTTAGCATCAAAGTTGTTGGTGACCTGGTTAATCACCAATTGGGAGTCACTGAAGATATCAATTCGTTTAACCCCAAGGTGTTTTGCCAAACGTAAGCCTGCTAGGAAGGCTTCATATTCGACGCCTTGAATTTGAAACAAAGAGCATACTCCATCGCCACTTTGTCAAGGGTCGTAAGGACTAGTCCTGCTCCACAACCCTGTTGGTTGGACGAGCCATCAACATATAAACTCTATGATGTGGCTGTTGGTTTTATTTTCTAAGTTTCCGAGGGTAATGAAACCATTTCTTTAGGCGTATAAACAATGTCAACATGATATGTGAAGTCGGCGATGAAGTGTGCCACTGCTTGGCCCTTCTCAGCTCGCTTTGGTTGGTAGGAGATGTCAAACTCACTTAATGCTATCGCCTATTTTATCATTCGCTCCGAAGTGTCAGGACTTTGGAGTATCTGTCGAAGAGGATGATTGGTAAGCATGATGATGGAGTGTGCTTAGAAGTAAGGGCGAAGTTTTCGAGCAGACATGACCAATGCTAGAGCCAATTTCTCAATGTTAGAGTATCGTGTCTCTGCATCTTGTAAGGCCTTGCTAGCGTAGTAGACAGGCCATTCGACATTACCATTCTTTCGAATAAGAATTGAACTTACTGCTGAAGCCGATACCGATAGATAGATAATGAGAGTGTCACCAACCTCAGGTTTGGAGAGTAGAGGGGCTTGACTCATGTAATATTTGAGGTTCTTGAATGCCTCGGCAAATTCATCAGTCCATGTAATGTACTTCTTACTTCCCTTAAGTGCTTTGAAGAAATGAGCACATCTGTCTGTAGCCTTAGAGATGAACCTAGTTAAGGCTGCCACGTTGCCAGTAAGGCTTTGGATGTCTTTTGAAGTTACCGGTTCCTTCATGTTGATGACTACTTTGATCTTCTCGGGATTAGCCTCAATGCCTCGTTGGCTTATCATGAAGCCTAAGAATTTGCCAAAGCCTACGCCGAAGGCATATTTGTTGGGATTCAACCTTATTTGATACCTCTTCAGAATGGTGAAAGTTTCAGATAGGTTAACGATGTGTTGGTCAGCATGTTTGCTTTTGACTAGCATATCATCAACGTAAACTTTCATGCTCTTCCCAATCTGTTCGGCGAACATTAAATTGACTAGTTTCTGATAAGTTGCTCCTGCATTATTTAGGCCGAAGGGCATAACTTTATAGCAATATAGTCCTCTGTCAGTATTGAAGGTTGTGTGTTCTTGGTCCGAAGGGTTCATGAGGATTTGATTGTATGCTAAGTAAGCATTCATGAAACTCAGGAGTTCACACCCTGCCGTAGAGTCTATAAGTCTATCAATGAGAAGAAGAGGAAAGCTATCATTCATGCATCCTTTGTTTAAGTCGGTGTAGTCGACACACATTCTCCACAAGACCTTTTGGAGCAAGAGACTTTCTTTGGTCGGATTTTTCTTAACAAATACCACATTTGCTACCCATGTTGGGTAATTGACTTCGCGGATGAAGCCTATGCCTTTGAGTTTTTCAACTTCTGCCTTCATTGCTTCGTATCGTTCAGCGTCTTAAGATCTTCGCTTCTGTTTCATCGGCTTGGTCTTAGGGTCAATACTCAAACGATGACATATGATATCGGGTGAGATGCCTGGCATGTCCTCGTATGACCAAGCGAAGACCTTAGTGTTCTTTTGCAAAAAAGAGATCAATGCCAACTGAATGGGTGGTGACAAGGTGGTGCCAATCTTCACCATGCGATCTGGATAATCTTTTGATATATAAACCTTCTCCAGCTCTTTAGCGGGTTATGCTTGTTGGGTGAAAGAGTCATCTCGATGATCGTCGGGTTGATTGTTGCCACCGTGAAGATCCAAGTTGGCTTCGTCCGAGCTGGTCTTTATGACTTGGTCATGTATAGAAAAGGTTTCTTTGGGCACAAGCAGGTGTTGTTGCTTGACCGAAGTATTGTAACATGACCGTGCACTAAGTTGATCTCCTCTGATGTAGCCATTGCCATAGGGGGTTGGAAATTTCATCAACAACATATGTGTGGATATCATGGCCTTAAGATCATTGATGCTTGTGCGTCGAAATATGACATTGTATGCCGTTGGGCAATCAACTACCAGGAAGTTAGTGGTAATAGTAGTTGTGTAAGGGCTTATACCAATGGTGAAAGGTAAGTGTATGCTCCCTATAGGTTGCACGATATCACCGAAGAAGCTTATCAAAGGAGAAATCGAGCGATCGAGCAAGTGTTTAGCTACATTAAGTGCCTTGAAAGCTTCAGCAAACATGATATTGACCGAGGCCCTCGTGTCTACCAAGATTCGTCTTACTTCAAAGTTGGCTATGTAAGCCTCCATGATCAGTGGGTCGTTGTGAGGGTAGACGATACCTCTTTCTTCCTCATGGTAGAAACATATTGGATCCCAATTAGGCTTTTGATACTTGCCTCCCCTGATGTCTTCCACGTGAAACACTTGGTGGCCAGGCCTTAAAGCTCGTTCGCTGTTTTTCATGGCCCTATTGGAAGATTCAGTTATGGGTGTGCCACAGCTTATGGAATATATCACATTCATTTGGCATTGGTTACGGTTATCCCTTGAAGGGTGAATGAGGAATCGATCAATTTTTTCTTTACGAACCAAAGCTTCAATATGATCAGGAAGGGTGATACACTTCTCGCCGTCATGTCCGTTATGTTCGTGGTAGCAGCAAAATGTGCCCGTGTTCTTCATGGGCTTGTAACCCGACTGCCTCGGCATTGGTTTCGGTATCAGGTGTGCTATGTTAGGGTAAATGGCCTCGCATGTGGCGTTCAAAGGTGTGTATGTCTCATACCTCGGGATATGGCATGTCCTGACACGTGCTTGGCCCACTGTGTTGACTGCCTGAGAGAGGGCATTATCGTGGCGATACCCTTGGTTATCGCGATAGTGTCCCTTACTCCTTTTACTAAAATGAGACTGGTAAGGATGGAAATATTTCCTTTTTCCCTGAGGTTGATATATATGTTGACTTGGCGAAGTATTAAGTAAGGTAGGGGGAGGCACCGCTGCTGTTTGAAAGGTCGAGGTCTTCTCATTTGGTTGGATCTGGCTTCCACTCCCTACTTGTTAATAAGGAATGGTTGTGGAAGGTTTCCCTTGATATGTCCTTGCCTCGGCGGAGGCATGGTTATAAGCCTGTGCCATCACCTCAGAGTAAGTCTTCCAAGTGTTGGCATTGATCATGTACTTGAAGAAACAATCATGTAGGCCTGCCGTGAAGGCTTTAAGGGCAGTCTTGTCGTCTGCCTTGGCACAACGGGAATACTCATGGCTGAAGCGGCCAGCATACATATGTAATGACTCGTCTGGCTTCTAGCAAATAGTGTACAAGTCATCCACAGAGTGCAAGCGATCGGTCTAGAAAATTGTGTTGAGAAACAAACAGTTTCCTCATTCCTCAAATGAGTCTACCGTCTAAGGTGAAAGACAGCAATACCAGTTTAGAGCTCCGCCAAAGAGGGTGAAGGGGAAAAGAAGACATTGCTCTTCATCGGTGTGCATCCAGTATGCCATGGTGGACTCAAAGAGGTTAAAGGGTTCAATTGGGTCCTCTTTTCCAATATAAAGTTGCAAGCCAAGCTTCTACTTTGTCTTTGTTTAGAGGGGGTGTCGAGGATCCTCCTTATAAGAGGGTCAGGCCTAGGTTGGTTCCAATCAGGTATCTCAGCTTGTCGTTCGACCTTCAACTTGTTTACTTCCTTAAAGAGCTTTAGGACAAGAGGGTCCTGAGTGGAGTCTTGTACCACTGGAGCTTTCTTTCGTAAATCTCCATCTCCTCTTGGAAGTAAGAAGGTTTGATCAAGAGCATGTGATTTTTCCCTAAACTCGCTATACTGACTTCCAAGGTATGTCTGTCGAAACATCTCTGAGTCCCCTATACCTTCATGTTCCTCTAGGACTTGTTTCCCCTTCCCCAAATTGGTAGCAGGCCTGGGACATGAGAGGGGACCGAGTCTTTTAGAGACCCTTGGGTCATTGATCTTCAAGCTTACATGGATAGGATTTCCTCGACGTTGCTTTAGAAAGTCTCGATAGTCGTGAAAAAAGGCTTTCGATCATTCCATTCCTTATGTAAAAAGGTGTATTCCTCCACTCCTCCTGCTTCGGGTCGAAGCAGCTGGGTTAAGAGAAGTCTCATGTTGGTCTCCATTTCGATAAGTAGCTCGCTCCTCAACAGGAATACCCATGTCGAAGGCAAATGACCCTCCGTGTTGGGAGGCACCCAGTTGGTGGTTGACTTCCACAAGGGTGATAAACTCATGTGTTTTAGTATATCTAGCCTCGTGGGGCATCTCGAAGACCTTTTCATACTGCTCTTGAAGAATCTCATTCTTCATCGCTATCTTGTTGTTCTGAGCTTCCAACTCATCGACTTTAGCCCGAAGAGTAAACTTTTTTTGTTCCTTTATTCGTTGCTTCGCACTAGGTGCAAGAGAGGTGTCATTCTGTGTGCCGTGGCTTCCTTCGCTCCTCATGTTGGAAAGGGATGCCTGGTCAAAAGAGAGTGTACGAATGGTGGAAACCAGCTTAACAAAGCTGAAGATAGTGGGAATAATTGTCGTTCCCACAGACGGTGCCAAATGTTGATACACAAAATCAGTGAGGACTTTGGTACAATAGAAAGTGTTAAGTTTGTGACCTTCGCTAGATTGCTCCAGTCACTAGTATGGATAAGTATGTAAATGGATAGAGACAGGGAAGCAAACACAAAATGTACGTGGTTCACCCATATTGGCTAGGTCCACGGAGTAAAGGAGTTCTCATTAATTGTGAAAGGTTTACACAAGTAAATAGGTTCAAGCTCTCCTTTTGTGAGTACTAGTGAATGATTTAGTACAAATGACATTAGGAAATATTGTGGGAGAATGATATCCTTTTATAGAAGAGAGTTTCTAGCTTTGTTCTGACATTGACATGTGTCGTGTTGTGATTGGCTACTGATGTTGACACGTGTCACGCTGTGATTAGCTTCTGATGTTGACACGTGTCGCACTGTGAATGGCCTCCTGGTTGGAGGGAAACTCTTCTAGGTCTTTAACGGTATAACGTTGATCGGTGCTCAGTAGTTTCAGGATTGGGCAAGTATGGTACAAACAAGTCTAAAATTTGGTTTCTTCAAATTTCTCATAATTAATGGGTTTTTTGGTTTTTTTTTTGTGTGAGGTTTTACGCGGGGAAAGACGGATAGGCCACTCTCTCCCTCCCTGCTCTATTTAGAATGAGGATCTACTTCAAATCTTCTTTGTGAGAATCTTGAATATTCTTCAATCACATTCGTTCATCGTATATCGTACGGTCATCAATTATTGTAATATTTTTATTTAAAATTAAATATAAACAGTATCTGACAAAAATTGACTCCACAATGTATGATGAATTAATGTGATTAAAGGATCTCCGTGATCCTTACAAAAAAGATCCGGAGAGAATCCTCATTCCTCTATTTATATGAAAATAATGTTAGTCTTACCCTTATTTTTGGTCTACAACAAATTATCTATTCTAAAGTTAGTAGGCAATTAGATTGTTCATGGTTACAGTCAATTGTTTGCCACTTGATTTCACTTTATTTACAGCAAACCCATGAGATTTGGGTTGGGTTTGAAGGGTAATTATTAGAACTTATAAGGGTAATTTTGTCAGCAGGGTTTAGTACGGATTACAACCACATTTCAGTTTATTTACAAGACTGCCACATTTCAGAGAAAAACTTGGAATTACTTTAAATCGATTGTCTCTTTATTTACAAAACTTCCATTCATCCTTTAACCCCGATTTCCACCCTCTGCATTTCAACCTTTGACTCGAGGAGAGAGAGCGGTGGGAGACAGAATGGCTGACAAATTGGAGAAAGAAGACCATGGCTCCGATTTTTCACTCGAAGACAGCTGGGTGTGGCTGTGCCGACATGAAAGGAAGGGGACATAGGGAGTGGAGAGGATGGAAACAGAAAGACTGATAGATTGGAGAGAGATGGGAGCTACGAGTTTAGTGCAAAGATTTATAGGATTTTCTGCGATTTTAGAGAGAGGAATGAACAGAGAGAGAGATACAGAATGGAAAGCATGCGTGTGTGCATTGTTTAGGGTTCAGAGGTTACGCACATAGTCGGTGAGGACGGGATGGGTGAGGGAGGAATGGTAGGGTGTGGGTTTTCAGCTTTCTCCCTTGATTCAAAAGGTAATGCACTATATTTCCTTAATTGTTTAGTGTCTAATTTACCATTTGCTTTGTTAAAATTGCTATTTTGTTCTTTCATTCAAATTGCAATGCATGTTAATAATTTTTTCGGTTGGGTGCCAGGATTATGTCTCAAATTTTGTAAATTAGGGCCTTGCACTGATTTAATTTATTTGTTTGTTCATAAATTTTTGTATGATTCATCATTTTTCTATTTAGCAATTGTTACAGATTTTCTATTCCTTCATTAAACTTATCATAGATCTTTGTAGATTGTTTAGGTCACCTTAGGGTTAACTTTATTTCAGCTTATTGTTTTAAATTGTTGTTCACTGTTTACTTTGCCATTGCATTTATTAAAATTGTCATAGATATTTTTTCTATCATTAATGCTTTCATAGGGAGGGAGGGAGGGAGGGAGGGAGGGAGGGAGAAGGGTCGGGTTGCTTTTGGGAGTTTTGTTCCAGCTGGAAGTGATTTCCATAGGAATTGATGAGGGTCATTTCCACCAGAATTTATCCCAACTAGCAATTTCATTCGGTTCAAAAGATAAGTTCCTGTTTCAAACCAATTTTTTCCTTCTTTGGTTGTTTATGGTTTGATCCTAATTGAAGAGAGCTTTTATTTTTGGTTTTTGGTTTGCTCACTGTTTGGTTATGGTTCAGTTCTCCACCTTTTGGTTGGGGTACAACAGATGATTTTAAATTATTAAATTAGGAGACCTAAGAAGATATTTTGTGCTAATTGCTATCTGATAACTTTGGTTTTCTTTTTTGGCTACCACCTTGCTCTCTATTTCTCTTTTTCTTCCTGCTCTGCTGGTTTTTTAGTGTTACAACCTCTCTGCAAAAATACACTGTATGTGTTTTGCCTATTTTTGTTCATGCTTCTATTGTTTATTGTTGTGGTGGTGACCATGTGAATGGAATTCTAAATTATCTATTCCTCTAGAATACATGATGCATCTGATTTTTGTTCATTGACAGATTATGCCACATGCTTGAGATTTTTATGCCATCACTCTGTTGGTTCTTTTGTGATTGTTATTGTTTGTTTTAAAATGAGTATGTTGTGCGTGATGAACATATTAGAGCAAAGGTTTCTACATGTGGTTTTAAATTGACTGGAGGCCATAATTTTTTTTTATTAGAGAATGAGTCATTGAGGTCACTTTAGAAAATGGATGGGTGTCTGGTTATTAATCTTTGTCATTTGAGTGGTGTAGCTTTGTTGTGATCTCTGTTCCGGCAGTGAGCAATTGGTGTTAATGGTTTTTCAACACTGTTTGTAATATAATATTTGCATTGTTGTCATGTAACTTAGTGCTGATGGATTTGTTGTGTTTGTGATTTTCAGAAATTTGGATTGTTTGAGGGAGCACTTGACCCTTTTGGCTTTTGAGGTATATTTATTTACGATGATTTTGTAACTGTATTGTTACATTTTTTTTCACTGTAATATGTTTTGTTAAAGGTTATGATAAAGACTTATCAATATTGTTTGTTCAGGGTTAAGTGGAAATTGGAAGGGAGTAAATGTGTGATCATTTATGCAACATTCGATAAAATTGGGAAACAAAATTGGGCAAATAATGTTAATGGTTTGCAGATGCTTAGGAGACTGTCTGGAGCTGCTTAAATTTTATATATTCAGTTGCATAGAGTTGACATGACATATATAAAAAAGAGGTCTTAAAATTGTGATTGCTCACGATGCTGATATTCCTTATGAATACACCAAAAACTGTTAGCAGAGACTCCTCCACGTCTTCCTCTCGTCATAGTTAGCATGATTATCTCCTATCTTATCTTGGAGTTTTGTAATCCCAACAGAACTTGTATTACGAGTTAACCAGTCCCATTAGGACTCTCTGTAAACCTTACAGACTTTGTGTATTTATACTCAGCGATTACTAATGAAAAGTACAACTTCCATTAATATTATAGTCTTACAGTTTTTATATTTCTACATGGTATCATCCCTTTCCCCGGTTTAACCACCCTTTTCGATCCTGCTTCCCATCATGTCCTTTACCTCCCCGCTTCCTGGCCCTGCTCTTGCCCAATTTCTTAAACTTAATGACTCTAATTACCTAACCTGGCTTTGTCAGATCAAGCCCTTTCTTGTGGGTCATGATCTGTGGAAGTTTGTTGATGGCTCCCACCCACCCCCACCGACCACCCTCACCGTTACTCCCACCCCTTCTTCTGCCGCTTCTGACTCAGATAGTTCTTCCGTGATTACTACCTCCATCATTCCCAACCCCGCTTTCGCCCAATGGTACCAACACGATCAGTTAGTCGTCAGCTATATCACCGCCACCTTGACAGAACCTGTCCTTGCTCTTACTGTAGGCCATGACTCTGCTCAAGCCGTATGGGCTTGTCTTCAACGGCGCTTCTCCCACGGTTCTGTTCTCAACTCCGCTGCCCTGCGTTACCAACTGCTTGATCTTTCCAAAGGATCTCGCCCTATTGCTGACTATCTTCAGCATGCTAAATCTCTTGCTGACAAACTTGCTGCTATCGGTCGTCCCGTTGATCCTGAAGACTTCATCACCGCTGTTCTTCGTGGCCTTGGATCTGACTACCTTACCCTTACCACTGCTATCATCAATGTCACCCCTCTTCCTACCTTTGAGGAATTGACCTCCAAAATTGAAGCTTTTGACCTTCAAACTCTGCGCATCTCCCCCGCTCCTGCTGCTTCTCAAACTGCTCTCATCACCACCCGCTAACCCCGTGCTCCATCTCAGTCATCTGGCCCTCGCACTGGAAACTGGAATGGTCGTTCCCAGCGTCACTCCGGCGGCCAGCAGCGTTCTTCTTCTAACTGGCGTTCTGGCAGAAACCAAATTTCCCGTAACCACCAAAATTGGAATGGGCCTCCTCCTCCTACCTCTCAGCAACTATGGTTCGGCGCACCTGCTCCGACTCACTGGCCTGGCCCGCGTGGTTTCCCTGGTCGCCCCACTTCTGGTTTGTTGGGTCCCGGCCCTTGGTGCCCAACTTGCTCCACTTCACAGCATAGTGCTACTCAGTGCCCACATCGTTATGGCGGCCCCGACTCCTTCCCTCCCTTTGCGGGCTCTCAGGTGGTCCACTATCCGGATCCCACCACTTGGTTTCCTGACACCGGCGCTACCCATCACATGACGGGCGATCCCAATGCTCTCTCTCACCCCCAACCTTATCGTGGTCCTACTTCCGTTCAGTTGGGTAATGGTGATTCTCTAAACATTACATCCACCGGTACAATTCCTATTTCTCTCAACTCTATTCCGTTTAGTCTTCGCAATGTTTTTCTTGTTCCGTCTTTACGTAAGAATCTCTTGTCTGTTGCACGTTTTACCCATGATAACAACGTCGTCCTTTGCTTCTTTCCTTCTTTTTACCGCATTTATGACTTACACACTGGTTCCTTATTATTTCAGGGCCCCTGTAGAGATGGCCTTTATCCTTTGTCGCTCTCATCACCCCAAGCCCTTGCTGCGTCATCCTCCAACCTCTGGCACCAACGTCTCGGTCACCCTTCGTCCTCTGTTTTGTCTCGTCTCAGCTCTAGTCTAGGTTCTAAGTCTTTTTCTTCCCATCTTTTTTGTAAAAGTTGTGCTTTAGGCAAGTCTACACAACTTCCTTTTCAATTGAATAATGCAAGGGCTACTACCCCATTTTTTATAGTACATTCTGATGTTTGGATGTCCACTACTACTTCTATTTCTGGTTTTCGTTATTACGTATTGTTCACTGATGATTACTCTCGCTATTCATGGATTTATCCCATGAGACAGAAATCTGAGGTCTTCACCCATTTCCAAACTTTTGTTGCTATGGCCAAAAATCTTTTCCACGTCTCCATTAAATATTTTTAAAGTGATGGAGGCACTGAATATGTCAACCACTCATTTACAGCATTCCTTCGTCATCTCGGTATCCAACACCGTATTTCCTGTCCCCACACACCCCAGCAAAATGGCCTCGCTGAGCGTAAGCATCGTCATATTGCTGATATGACCCGCACCTTGCTTACCGCAGCTCATGCCCCACTCACCTTGTGGGTTGAAGCTGCGCTCACGTCCGTTCATCTCATCAACCTTCTCCCCACCTCTACCCTCAACTGGTCTACCCTTCACACACTTCTTTTTGGTCGGCCCCCTGTGTACTCCCACTTACGTACCTTTGGATGTATGTGTTTTCCATATCTTCGGAATTATGTTCCCGACAAACTAATGCCTCGCTCTCTTGAGTGTGTTTTTGTGGGTTACAGTGCTTCTCATAAAGGTTACAGGTGCCTTGATCGTGCCACCGGCCGTGTCTATATATCTCGCCATGTTGTTTTCAACGAAGCAGTCTTTCCCTTCGCCACTGCTCTCGGCCACCAACCACCTACCTATGTGGAGCTCACTCTTTGCCCTATTGTCCCCTCCCCTCCTGTTAGCCCACTGCCCTCCGTGGGCCCTTCCTCAACGCCAAATGACACTGGGCTTCTGCCCTCCTCCACCGATGGCCCACCTTCCCCTCATGCTTCTCCACAGCAACCCGTGCCTCCACCAAGCACCCAACAACCTGTGCTTCCCTCCCATCCCATGCTCACGCGGTCCAAAGCCGACATGTGCAAACCTAAGACCTGGACTGATGGTTCAATTCGGTATCCTCTCCCTCATGCTCTTTCCGTTTCGCTTACCACTGATGAACCTACATGTTTTACACAGGCTAATCGAAAACCTGAATGGTGGGCTGCCATGACCGAGGAGATTAATGCTCTTCTTAAGAACAACACTTGGGTCCTTGTTCCCCCTTCGTCCCATCAAAACAAAGTGGGCTGCAAGTGGGTTTATCGCATTAAAAGGAATTCTGATGGTATTATTGACAGATATAAAGCTCGTTTGGTGGCCAAGGGATTTCACCAACAACCAGGAATTGACTATGCTGAAACTTTCAGTCCGGTCGTCAAACCTGCAACTATCCGCACAGTTCTTAGCCTTGCCGTTTCGAATAATTGGCCCATTCATCAACTTGATGTCAAGAATGCCTTTCTACATGGTCACTTGCAAGAGGAGGTGTATATGTCACAACCACCAGGCTTCATTGATCCCCACCATCCCCATCATGTTTGTCGTCTCACTAAGGCCCTCTATGGTCTTAAGCAGGCACCCCGGGCCTGGTTTCATCGGTTTAGCTCCTATTTGTTGCGCTATGGATTTTTCCAAAGTAAAGCTGACACCTCTCTCTTTATATATAACCGTGGCTCCTCTTGTATGTGGCTCCTTCTATATGTCGACGACATTGTCCTAACTGGCAACGCCTCCTCCCTCCTGCACCATTTTATCACGGCATTAGGTCATGAGTTTGAGTTAAAGGATCTCGGACCTCTTCACTACTTCCTAGGGCTTCAAGTCAGCACCACTGACCACGGACTGCACCTCTCCCAAGTCAAATATGCGTATGATTTGTTACAAAAGGCCAACATGTTAGAGTGTAAACCATGCTCCACACCAGTTGCTGCCAAACTCTCCTTGTCTTCCCATGATGGTGTACCCTTGACTTCTCCGACTGAATATCGTATGTTAATAGGCTGCCTGCAATACTTGACGCTCACCCGCCCTGACATCTCGTTTGCCGTCAACAATGTTGCTCAATATATGAGCAACCCTCTTTCGACCCACATGTTGGCCGTTAAACGTATCTTACGGTACGTAAAAGGAACTATTAATCTTGGTTTACTTCTTCGCCCACAACCCCCTTCGTCTCGTATCTCCGCATACTCCGACGCCGACTGGGCAGGGTGTGTTGACACCCGTCGCTCTACCACTGGTTATCTCCTCTACCATGGAGCTAACTTGGTGTCTTGGTGCTCCAAGAAGCAGCCCACTGTCTCTCGTTCAAGCGCTGAGTCCGAGTACCGGGCGCTGTCTCATGCCTGTGCTGAAACCACATGGCTCACCTACTTGCTCCATGAACTTGGCGTTCGCCCTACTTTTCCTGTCTACCTTCATTGTGACAATCTCAGCGCAACATACTTGGCTGCCAACCCAGTCTTCCATGCTCGAACACGCCACATCGAACTCGACTATCATTTTGTCCGTGAGAAGGTTGCTCTCGGCAGTCATCAAGTTTGTTTTCTTCCCTCCATTGATCAACCTGCGGACTTGTTGACGAAAGGTTTACTCAAGGCGCGTCACCATTTACTTCGGTCCAAACTCGTTCATCCAAGGATGCCCAGTTTGCGGGGGGGTGTTAGCAGAGACTCCTCCACGTCTTCCTCTCGTCATAGTTAGCATGATTATCTCCTATCTTATCTTGGAGTTTTGTAATCCCAACAGAACTTGTATTACGAGTTAACCAGTCCCATTAGGACTCTCTGTAAACCTTACAGACTTTGTGTATTTATACTCAGCGATTACTAATGAAAAGTACAACTTCCATTAATATTATAGTCTTACAGTTTTTATATTTCTACAAAAACATTGTTTATAAAGATGTTTTAAGTCATTTGTGTGAAGGTCTGTGTGTTCGTTTTTGGCAATTTTAGTTTCTCTCTCGCTCACCATCTATTTTTCTAAATGTTAATCTATCTTAGGTTCCATGAACATGATATTGTAGTTTTTCTAAATGTTAATGGAACCTCAATTGATTCGGTCCTTGGTGCCGTATGAACCAGCAAGGAAATTTGAAATTAGAGTACGCCGAATTTGGGTCACGAAGACTATCGGAGCTGATCCCCAGGCTGCAAGCTTGGACTCTGTGTTTGTTGATAAAGAGGTTACAAAATTGAAACTTTATACTTAATACTTATTAAATGCTTTAAACATGCTTGCATTACTCATATTGTTTATTTTTTTACACTACAAGGGAAATGCGATCCATGCAACTATGAACTCCTGGGATATCCAATTCTTTTCTGAGTAGCTTAATGTCGGTAGTACTTATGAGATAAATAAGTTTTGTGTCATCTGAAATAGAACTTGGAGCAAAATTGTCCCTCATAATGTAATGATTGAGTTGAACAAGTGGACAACCATAGTCCCTGTTGAGAGAATTGGCCAAGTCATCCCAATGCAATGGTTTAATTTGGTTGAATTTGATCAGCTTCACAAAAAAGTTGATAGATATGTGGAGCTAACAGGTAAACCATAACATTTTTTTTTGCAGTAAACCTTTAAATTCATTTTTAGCAGTTTTAATGTAATTGACTTTATCGCTATTCTTTTGACTATACTCTGCATAGATGTTTTTTGTTGTTTAATGGCCTTACAACCAACTGAAAAGGTGAATGTGCAAAATGTTAGGGTTGCGAAAAAATGAAACTACAAATACAAAATATAAGGTCAATGATCTTTTTATTAAATTGGTGTTATAAATTTATACATAAATGACCGTATAAACATGAGGTACAAAACACTAACTGCATTTTCTTATCATAGAGAAGATCAAGTGATGGTCATCCTGTGGGCAGAGAGTGCAATAGGTTTTCAGGAGGCTGCACTCAAATCGCTGGCGCCGCCTGTGTTCCTTGCTTTGACTGCTCTTAAAGTCAACCAGTACCAAGGTTATACCACCCCATCGTTTAATGTGACAACTTCAAATTCTTTTTTACTAATTGCAATCTTTGTATTTACAGGAAACCTGTTTTAAGAAGCACAGGCTCAACGGTGTGCTTTTTTAACCCCGACATCCCGCAGCTCACGGAATATAAACAAAGGTAAATCAACAAGTTTTCTTTATTGTTTTACAAATTTATTATTTTACTAATCATCTTCTTCTCACTAAAATGTACAAAATAGGTTTCAATACCTGAACTTGCCCGTTGAGATTTTACCTAGCTCTGCTGAAAGGTATGCAAAACCCCATGTGACTGCTGATTCTGAGTTAAAGACAATTGAAGAGTTGCTTCTCCTTGATCCTACACTGAACAAAGTTAGTTCACTATCTTTGCGCTGTTAAATAAAATGTTTCTTCTTTTGTGAATTGTACGTGTTGCAACCACTTCTTGCTTGATTCACTCACATAATATGAAAAAAAACGTGTCATTTGTTGATTGTGTCTGACATTATTATGTTTGCACCATCCTTTTAATGAACCTTATGCATTTTAGTTTATCTCTTTTACATGAACACAAAAGCATGATAAATTCATATCTTGGTATCTACTTAAGTTTCAGTGGTGTTCATGTCTTTCAAGTGGTTGATTCATTTTTTATGAGAAAATGTTTGTTCTGTTTTGAATTTAGTTTTTGTCCAAATGTGTTTTATTTGTTTTCCATTCTTGCATTTTGATTGCGGAAACAAGTCGTCACCAATTGTGTTCTACTTTTTGGGTTCATCATCTTTTTTTACTCAATGTTTTAATGCGAGTAATGCATCTATATCATAACAGGATACAAAATTCATGTGTCGAGCGACGATTGTGGGTTTTGATCTAAGCAAGGGATGGTGGTACAAATCGTGCCCCTCTTGCCACAAGGTTGCAAAGAAAATGTCTACAGACTTTGAGTGCTATGAACATGAGTTGTTGAAAACATTGCCTGAACCATGGTAACAACCGCATCTAATTTTTTAACATTGTTCACATTTCTTCACACTCTGTATATTTTTAGCAGCACATTGTGTATGCTTTTACCAGCAAACATTATCTTTCAAACAATCTGACACAATGTGTCATCATCTGTTACTTAGGTTTAAGATAAATTTTATTATGGAAGACAACACAAATCAATTCAACCTCATGATGATCGGAAGGCACGCTGAAAAACTTTTTGGTGTATCTTGCCACTCCCTTGTCATAAAAGAAGGGTACGATAATTCTTTTATGCTATCGCCAAATCTTAAGAAATTTATTGGCAGCACAAAAAAATTCCAGCTTCAATTTGGAAATCAAAACAAGAAATTTCCCAAGATGGATTTTGTTGTGTGCAGATTATTTGAGGACCAACCACCATTTGCCACAACAACTAGCTCAGTTGAACTGTGTACACCTGCCGCAAATGTTGAGAAACATATTGTTAATGCTGCAACCCCTGCCTCCTTTGTGCCCTTAGAACCATGTGCTCAAGAAATCCAACTACCAGCATCAAACAACACTGTCAAAAGAGCATTATTCGTTGAATCAGAAGCTGCAAAAAAACAAAGGTTTATTTTTCCTTATACCACACAACTTCACAATATATGAACGAATTCTGTGTACATTTGGAACCTTTAATTCTGACCTTTTAACTTGGACATCAATTGACAGCAAAACATGTGAGGAAAGCCAGCCACAATCCACAATTTTAGCAAGAATATCAAAGGAATTCTCCAAGCCAGTCATTCCGAAAATAGAGCCTTTAGACAAAGTTCCTATAAGCGCACTGAGAAGCAGGTCGCAAACCAAAAAACTCAAAGAAAGGCATAATTATGGTGCATTATTTTAACTGTTATGCAAATACTATCTTTGCATCAACCCGTTATTGAGATTTTCTCTCTCATTTCCGTTTCAGTGTTGGAGATGTTGATTTCCTAAAAAACTGATTTCTCAAAGATTTAATGATGGCTTGGTGCATGTGATTATACCTATGTACATTTTTTAGGCATTTTACTTCAAAACTTACGCACTGCAAGCACTGGAAGATTATGTTTTTATGTTTTTTTTCCAATCGTTAAGGCGATAACATAGCTTGCAAGACATGTATTTTGTCAAGTTGCATGCACAAACAAAATATGTGTGGACTACATGTTGCTTCTATTCCTTATGTTAAAACAATATTTTGTTGTGATTATATTTTTGGTTATGTCAAACTTCTAAATAGCCCTTTTGAATATCAATGCACTGATTATGTAAAGTTAATTCGATATAACTGCAAGCTAAAATATTTATTCTACCACTACGGTTAACTTTTATGTTTGGTTTTCACATTATGTTGAACCATTTCTGTTGGTTTATACTTTTTTAAGATTGGCTAAGTTGGGTTCTATATTTTGTAGACTAATATTGCTTCTGCCATCAGGTGGTTAGATGTAGATTTTGTAGGTTTTTAGATAATGGTGATTCATAATTACACATATTTATTGGAATTAAACTTGCAATCCGCACTCTATGCACCATCAAATCTTATTCCAAGGCTGCTGACATTTCAATATAATTTGGTGAGACATGCTATCATCAATAATTTGTGTCTATTTCTATTAGAATGATTCATGCATGTCCTACATTACGATTTCAAACCCTCGCAGCAACGCGCGGGCACTTTTCTAGTTTATATGTACTAAAGCCGAATGAGAAAAACACTATTCCCATGGAGTATTTATCAAATATAGAAAAAAAAATTAACTCTTAATTTTCAAAATGTCACTTTTTATAAAAACTTTCAAATATATACAAAATTTCACTTAAATAGATACAAATACCCTCAAATTTAACAATTAAATAAATTAAAGGCTTTTTAGCTACTGTCGCCTTAAGCTCCAGTCCACATTCACTTCTACACTGCACCAGACATAACCCTATCCCCTTCAACCCCCTCATCATCGACATTGAGCTCTGCCGTGGTTACGACAAGTGGGAGCAGCAGAATTTCAATCATGCTTTCAACGTCTTTTTTCTTACTAATATCATTTTTAGTTTTAAATATAAATAGTTTTTAAAGTTAATTCACATGTCGTTATATGATTGTATTTGTGAGATCCACGTTGAGCCACATCATCACACTAACAGAGCAATTGACATATTTTTCACGAAAAAACTAAAATGATCACGATGGCCAAATTCAAAGAAAGACTAAAATGATTCACGATAGACAAATTTAAGAACACTATATTGATTATCATTAATTGTTAAGGACCAGATTAAGGAGTTATGTCAATATCACAAATCATTTTAACTAAAAGGACTTTAATTTATTTGATTGTTAAATTTGAGGATATTTGTGTCTATTTAGGTGAAATTTTGGATGTATTTGAAAGATTTTATAAAAAAGTGACATTTTTAAAATTAAAGGTTAATTTTTTACTATAGTTGATAAATACTCGCTCCAATGTACAGTGGAAAGATGGAAATGCCCCCCATTTTACTGTTCAGTTCAGTTTTATTTGCTCGCCTGCACAGTTGAATGAAGAAATTGCCCATGGGACGTGTGTTTTTTCTGTTTTCGTGAGCTGTTGATCGCTCTTTTTGACAAGAAATTTTTAGTTGTGATGGAAACACAAATAGTAAATTAAGTATTTTAATATGAGTCGTGAGAAATTTTACTTTTTAAATTATTAACCTTTTAGCATACGTAGTGTACCATTTATATAATAACACGTGATGAACTTTCCATGTATTCTCCTTTTTGACAGCCTTCCTTCCTCTATCAACGGAGACTCCATCAATAGCCCCTTAAACGACAAAACCACCGCCCTTTCACCCAGACTACCGCCACCA
This sequence comes from Malus sylvestris, assembly GCF_916048215.2. Lineage (NCBI taxonomy): Eukaryota > Viridiplantae > Streptophyta > Magnoliopsida > Rosales > Rosaceae > Malus > Malus sylvestris. Next base: position 44,569,734 of record NC_062274.1, read on the forward strand.
CCAGTTGACCAAAATCCGACGCAGCGGTGGCAGTGGGTTTCATGAAGGGTTGTTTCCGTTGGGATTGAGCTTGGAGCAGGGGAGGGGCTTCTGGAGTGGGGAGCGGTTTCAAGACGACGTCGTTGATAGTCGAACCTCATATGTGAAAAATGAAAGATTTTGTCTGGATGGTTTTGTTTTGTTAATTCGAAAGTTTAACACTTCAGATACTTTAATTATAAGTTAATCAATGTTTTTTAATTAGCTGTTTTATTTGTTTGCTTAATAAGCAAGAAGACAAGGGAAGGAAACAAGGAAAACTGGAAACTTAAAAGAAATTGGGTTTTGATTAATTGGGTGAGATTCAAGTTGTTCTTTCTGACAAGAAGTAGGTTATAAGAGGATGCTTTTGGGTTCCTTGACAGAAACTCACAATTTTTAGTCATATAAACCGATTTCCTTAAGCATTCTGCATGTCAGAGAAAATGGAAGCATGTGAAAAGTGATGGGTTTGCATGTGATTTTAGAGAGAGAGAATCTAACTGTGGTGATTAAATGTTTCTCAATTGAGTATAATTCTGATACGATACAAATCTCTAATCCCTTAATCAACCTGCAAGTAACACAAAGGATAGAGATGGAGAGGGAAGGAAGAGAGAGAGCAAAGCTCTTAAATGTTTTTTTGTTTATATTTCTTTTGTGTAAATTCTGATCTGATTAAAATAGTGAGAGCTAGTACTCTTATACAAGTCACAACTCATCATGCCAGTTGGCTAATTATAACAAGCTTCACTAAGACAGGAATAAGCCTAAGAATCTCAAGATTAAAACCTTTAATAGTGATTAAGCTAATCACTAATTACAGATCATATCAAATTCCGGCAGGCCTTCGAAACTTTGCGACCAAACCGAATGCCGGCGCTTTCTAAGCCCTCTGCAATCAAGGTAAGCAATTTTGAAATCGGATATTCGATTTAGAGTTTTGTATAAGTTTGATAATTTGGCATTTTGGGTATGCTCTGTTTGGACGCGACCAGATGGACTTGAGAAAGATGAGATTTTTGGTTGGGGGAGATTGTGATGGAGTGGAAAGCAGCATCCCCTTCTGTGATCTGGCCAGCTGAAAGTGCATAAAGAGGGGAAATTTTTAATTGTGACGGAAACACAGATGGTACACTACGTGTTTTTATGTAAGTGGTGGAAAATTTTAATTTTTAAGTTATTAACCTTTTAACACACATATCCCACCGTTTATATAGAGACACGTGATGTACATCTCATATGACGGTCACATTGAAAAATCTCTCTGCAAAGAGAGAGAGCTGCTAGATACAGACCAACCAGTACAACCCATCTCATCTTTGCTACGTTACATGATATGATATTGAGGGCATAACTTTTTTTTTTCACTGCCATCCAAAGGTTGGAAAAGCAAAGTCAACAACCCAAATTATCATCACACAAAGAAATAAAGTGCAAAATTCAAAATTAACCAATTGGAAAAACGACTCCAAAGCCATAAAATATAATAAATCCAATTAAGATTAGAGTCCAAAAATTCAAACAAAAAAAAATGCTAAGACCAACTCCAACCATGACTTATAACCTAAAATTCCCCTTTTTTCCCCCTAAAACCCACTCCAACCCATGACCTAAAATAAACCTAAAATCTAAAACCCAAATGAGGGCCAAATTCCGGTCACATTTTAAGCCACAACGTAAAATGGGCTCCACATTTCTGCTGAAGAAAAGCAACCCCACGTGGGGGTGTTCCCCCAGCTTTCAATGCAAAAAGTAGCTGTTGACTACTTTATATCATCAGCCCAATGCAAAAAATAGCCGTTGGCTACTTTATATCATCCAAGTTCAAATTTTTAAATATTTTTAGGTTTTAGGCTAGGGTTGAAGATGGTCTTACAGAGAAGACCTTGATCCTCTTCCTCTGTACTACACAAAGAACAATTACACCATGACATTGCCTAATTTGCGAACCCTCTTGGGTTCATTGCGGCTCTTTCCTCTTCTGCTTCACGACCATGTCATCACTACTGCTAACTCATTGCGTCTTCTACTTCCCGACCATGTCATCACTACTGCTAACCTTGCGCGGCTTGGATTACACCGCAAGCACCATAAGCCTAGGTTCACTGCCGGTCCTTGGAAGTGTGCTCGCGCCACGTTCTATGGAGGAGGCTCTGGAACATTTGGTACGAAAATTGACATACTTCAAAAACCAAACCCAATACCCAAAACCCCTCAGGCCAGGCCTCATTTGTGATTGAACACTTGAGCTCATTAGTACTTTTCCTAGAACTTCTTTTATTAAATTCAAGTTGAAACTTTTTATTAAAAATACAAGTTGGTAGTCAACAGCTTCCCGGTTGAAGCCAGTGATGGGAGGCATTCGTCCTCGTGGCATGTAGCCCAAATAATTGACAGCACGGACAGACCTTCAAAGGCAAGAAAATCAGGTAGGAATGAACATAAACAGCAACTCTACAGTCAAACTTCAGTAATATTCCAAGCCTTGTGTCAAAATTTCTTAACTCTAAGCATAAGGTTCACATTGTCGGGTTTCTAGATCAGTTGGTTATGAACATTTACACCTACATTCAATCCCGAGTGGTAAAAAATGTTTGCTACCATTTACCGTTCATATGGTATCGTGTGGGATTATTGAGAAATCGGGCTGAACTTGCATCAAGATAATTTGAGTTGCATCAAGTGGCACATGATTTGTGCGGTGGCTCTTTAGCCCTAAATTAAACCATTTAAATTATCTACATAAGAAAAGTCTTTATCATATCAGGCAAAGTAAGAACCTAAATTAAACCTCTCCCACTCAATGACAATCTTTTGGTTACAAGTCGATTAAGCGCAATCTTTATCACTCAAATCTCATCCATTAACGCCGATAACTAGTAGTGATACACTCGCAATCACCAAATTCTTGTTCACCACTTCTTCTCTAACTTTAATTGAAAGCTAACAATAGTAGCAAACATTATGAAATAAATCGTTAATAATCCGCTCGAAATCTTTAACCCTTTGTACCAAATGTTTCATATCCAAAAATGATGGCACAATAAGCCAAACAGTGCAGTGTCACAAGTTGCATCAATTTAACATCTATTTCCAGAGCGCGGATGCAATTAATCCAACATCGACAAGAGTTCAGCATTGACAAAGCGATCCAAACAGAACCAGAAAATTGGTAAAATGTCATAGTTTCTGCGGACATATATACAAGAGGAAGCCGCCCGTACAACAGAAACCCTGTGCATCGCCAGCCTGCTGTGAGTGATGCAGTTGGGAAGAACCACAGAGATCTCATCCCTGAACGGAAACAAAACAAGAAGACTGCAGTTATGCTTCGATTATTTGTAGTATCGACACTGTAACTGTATTGCAGACTCCCTTTGAAAGTTTTTAAAGCGCATTTGCAGCAGCAATGAGCAAATCAAACTCACATCGACTATAAACTGAGAGAAAAATGGATGTTTGGTTCTGGCCTATTCAATATCTTCCAATTAAAGTAATCAAGAAATTTTCGAACAATTGAGCAGAGAAGAAGACATGATGTGCTAACTGATATAAGGACTGCGTTAAGAACATAGTTCCACGGAGCCATAAGATAGATGGTGGATAATAATTAGGTGAAAACAATTGTGATAATTCACATTATGTCTTATTTTATAACAAAGAAGCTCTTAACATTGATCAGATATCAGCCAAGATGAAAAGGCGTAGGAGAACAATTTGATAATCGCATAAAAGAGCTTACAAGGACTTAAGTAAAAACCAGAATCCACTAATTGAAGAGGAGGCGTCTTTTGTTCCGAAAATGAAATAAACAACGCAATAATCAGTTGAAAAAGTACCTTAATCAAATGCATAGGGATCGTCTGCATATGGATTTAGAGACCCTTCTGAAAACAAGTCACCAATGGTTGAAGGATGTGGTTGACCTCCTCCCTTAGATCCCTACATAACAAGTATAACAAATTGCAGTTTCTTAAAATGCGATTCAAAAGGAACACTGCAGTGGTATAATTTTACCTGCATATCCAGGTTTTCAAATAGCTCAATACATTATAAAACTTCTAAATTATCATCGCATGTTTCCAACCGATAACTTTTGTTTCCCTTCATATATTCATCTTCGTGATATTACTAGCATTATATAAGCCAAGCCAAAACAAATTGGGAAAGAAAAACATGAAAAAAAGTATCTGGATTTCTAATTTTTAAAGGATGAGGAATCTCGCAGAAATATCTCTAAAAAAGTCTAAAATGAAGCAAAATGAACCCAAGGAATTCCAACACCAGTGCAGCCAGCCAAGCTCCGCCGCACCCCCCCCTTTCCTCCTCTCTCTCCCTCCCCTGTGCCCTCTATTAACTACCTAGATCTCATTTTCTCTCTGTTCCAAGGAAGAGCCATAATGAGTTCATCAGGCCTTGCCTTCATGCTATAAAGAGGTTCCGAGCAATATTGAGGTATGACAAAGTGGAAGCATCACCATACATTATAAAAACTGAAGTAGATAAGTAATCACTTTAGCTTCTGTTACCTTAACAACAATCCTGGGAGTAGCAACTTTTGGTGTTCTTGTCCTTTTATGTTTTGTTGGATCCTGGTGTTATATATATATATAATTCAGTACAAGATAATGTCCACACAAAAGATATGAAATTCTAGAGGTTTATTGATTTCATATACAAAACATATCTGTTTATATAGATTCACTGAAATAATCAGGTACATACTTCAAACATTACTGTGCTTCTTGTTTTCCTTCGTTTCGTGATTGTTCTTCCATTACTAGTTTCAACTTCATACTCCCGATGAGTTACCTAGCATGAAGTAAGTTGAGGAGGTTGAGGGAATAAGGCATGAATTGATCAAACAATATCGGTAGGAAACATTAAACTCTTAAACAACCACTAGTGCAACTGCAGATAAGTTTTATATGATATCTTCTTTTTCACTACTTAGATGCATTTATAACCTATAGAACAGAGTTGTTTTACCATTTAAGAATACACTAGAAGGCAAACCTAGTACAGAAGTTATATACCTTTTTGTGATTCTGTGGAATATTCATTACACTTCCAGTGTTTATGTGTTCTACTTTCTTCAACAACTTTGACACTGGTGTTTGTGTTACTTCCAGTAAAGGTGACTCCTATCAAATAGAATGACATACAAAACATATCATAATAATCTTCATATCTTTATGTTGCAGGGACGAAAAATAAAGGAAAGTAACATGATTTTTCATTATTGTGACAACCTTTTCATCAATCTCTGGTCTTACAAGAGAATGCTGACTTCTTTTTCTACTAGCCGTGTTTCTCATCTGCCTTGACGAAATGGAGTAATCCTGAGACAGAATGAAGTCATTAAGATCAGACTTTCAGATTAGTTTCTCTTTTTGTTCATATAGTCCCGATAAGATATTTTACACTTCAACCACAGAAATGAAAAATTATTAACAATATGCTTTCCAAGTCCCACCAGCCATGATCACTATGTTAACCACGGTCCTCATTGTTTCAGATCAAAATGTTTCCCAGTTCCCAACTCCCCCCATCCCTCTCCCTCTCCGTGTGTGTGTGTGTGTGTGAGAGAGAGAGAGAGAGAGAGAGAGAGAGGGACAACTAAGGATGCACATGAAAAATCATTGTGAGAAACATAAGCAGATGACATTGCTATATCCGTACATACAGAAAATATTGCTGATGATGCAAACAGAATGCCCATAGAAGATGCCAGCACTAAAATTACTATGAGACTTGAATCAAGTGTAACCTAGTGTGATAGGGATGAAACCAAAATTGAACACTGGTGTAGTAATCTTAACTAAATCAATGCCATACAGTTTAAACAACATTTTAGATCAATTTCCACAGCCACAGTAATCTATCTGGACAAAAATTAAGATTAACCCAATACATCCAATCAATTGCACCTAAATAACTTATACTAATTTTATCTGTGTTAGTGGATATGAGAGAGAGAGTTATCGATTTTTAAGCCAACCTTCTTTGAATTCACTTCTTGGTCCTCTTGTGGCTTATTACCCATAACTCTCCACTGCATTTGCAGTAATGCCCTCTGCTTCTCCTCCTGTAATAATCATCATTCCGTAAGTAAAAGGTACAAAAAAATCAATTATTTAAAAAAATTTGTGGTAGATATGTACTTTGGACTTTTGAAGATCCAATTCACCCTGCAGCTTTCTACACTCATCTTCATGCTGAAGCCTCAAACCTCTCAGCTCGGCTTCATGTTCGCTCCTCATTGAAGTTATTTTCTATGAAAATAATAAACTGGTCAGTAAAGTAAGCATATAAAACTCTACCTAAATTAGCAGTTCCAACTTAATTCAGATCTATTTGAACCTCTCTTAATTCGTTTTCAGCTTGCAGTTGGAAATGCTTTAGCTTTTCACTGTGTTCAGATTTTAGACTCAGTTCCTTCCTATCATGTTCCTGCTGAATGCGACTGACCTAAACAGCATCAAGTATGAAAGTCAATATTGTTCTAAACCAAATATGCTATATTAGACCTTGAAGTAGAAACGTAGTCAGAAGCATCAATGGTAACGCCTTACCAAATAAGTAACTCCCATATTATATTTGGATTAATTCCTTATAAAATTTCACATTCATCAATAAATTGCAGATAATCTTTTTTAATAGATTAGCTATTAGTCCAAAGAGACTGAGCAATAAAATAATTTTTTATTTTTTTCCAAACTACAGTTGACAGATGCTGAGAATTAAGGGTGAATGCCAAGAACGAAATTTCTGTATAATCTGATACAAGTTCAGAGGTATTTACTAGTTAACATACGCAAAAGAATTACAACTCTTAACTGAAAGCAAATGTTTCATAATGTCAGAAATGGGTTAGAAACCAAAAAATGTGATTTGGTAGTAAGATACCAGACAAATGCGTCATAGGAAAAAAATTATTATCAATTTGATATTTATAGAAAGCACCACTTTCCCTCACTTACCAGAGTAGCATGTTCCTCCTGAATGCGCATCAAGTACTGCCTCGATTCTTCTTTGCATTCTTCAAGTTTTTTCTCACATTCTTTCTCCCTTTGTCCAACAAGTTTTTCAGCCTGAAGTTTCAAATGGATTACTATTGAAGAACATGATTTATTTCTAAACAATTTCAACTGATGATAACAATGAGATAACCTTTTCCTTTTCCATGTTAACTATCTCCAGCTTCTCGACCTCATACTTCTTCCGGATGTCATTAATTGCCTAATTAAATCCCTCTTACTGTCAGTACTTTGTTACTAAAACCACCTATGTGGTATCCATATAAGTTTTTGCAAGAGATAACACCTGATCATTCCTCTGAGAGATATCTTTCAAATGCCTTGATAATTCCAGTTGTTTACTCTCTAGCATGAGATCATATTGCTTCTTATCTTCCACAAGTCTACTTTCAGCAGCAGTCAACAATGCCTTGTTCTGCAACAAATTACAGAATCGTAAATAAATGCAGAATTGTATTATGAACTCCACACATTCTCAATTTCTCACTGAATTCAAACCTCTGAAATCTGTTCTTCGAGATTCTTCTCTCGTTCCTTATATTCCAGAATAAGTTGCTCCTTTTCCTCTAGCGTGCTCTGGAGTTGGTTGAATTGTTTATCCATCAGATCTACTTGCTCTTCATGTTTTTCATCTTCCTTTAGTAGACCATCTATTTCTTCATCTTTTTTCTGTATCTCCGCTTGTAATTTCTCTGTATTATCTTTATTCTCAGTTTCTAAAGCTGACATTTTCAGCAACAGATCTTGCTGCAACATGGTATAAAAACAAAGCTTAATATGGAAAAATTGCATCTCTAGTAATAAAATGAATGTGTGGGAACTTGCTAACCATTTTATTCTCCGACAATCTTAAACTTTCTGACAGAGAATGAATTTGCAGTTCTAATTTGGAGACCACCTTCTCTGTTTCAATCTTCATTGAGACCTGAATCTCTGCTTCAGACTCCAAATTCTCTATCCTCTCTCTGGCTATACGGCATTCCTCTGATAGTTGTGCCATAACAGACTCCTGAACTTTCTGAAGTTCGATGACCTTATTGTTCAACTCCTGATTTAGCAATTGTATAACATCTTTTTCTGATTTTATGTTCAGAAATGCATCATGCAGTTGATCACACTGTCTCTGAGCAAGCTTGGCAGAAAGGTCTCTCTCCTGCTGGACCATCTTGAAGCAAGTGTCGTAGAGAGAGTTTAGCTTATCAAACTTGTCAAGAAAATCCAAACTTTGTTTATCCAATTCAGCCAGGTGTGCGGCCAACACATGAACGAACCCTTCAAGGTTTCTTATCTCAAGGACTGACATATCTAATCTCTTAACAAGGTCATCGTTGCTAAACTGAACATTGTGTTTTTCCATTTCCAAGTTCTCCTGAGCAGTTATCAAACGTTTAATTTCATCCTCTTTTAACTTTAACTCAAGCTGCACCTCACCCAACTTAGAGTTCAAACTCTCTGTGGCCAACCTATTAGTTGCTAGAGTTGCCTCAAAGTTCTTAAGCATGGCATCTGCACGGAAAATACACGAATGACTGCCTTTATAAAAACAATTCCATGACAATTTGAAGTACTTATTTTTGTATTGTGTTCAACTTGCTCAAGGTGCAATTGTTTTCTCAATGACTGCAACATGGAGGTAAGACTAAACACATTGTCAAACATCTCTCTCTTTTTTTCATTGTCAGCAGTGCATGCTATTATACCTAGACAGTAGATTATTGACTATTAAAAATGTACTGCCTGATCTAAAACAAGTTTTAAGAGAAAATTTCTAGGTTCAAGTGGAAAAGAGTTTCATCTTCATCTGCCGATGAAGTATAGAATGGTGAACATTTAAGACTAGTAGAATGTTATAAGCATACTCTTTAAGAGGCTTCAGGGGTAAGAGGAACATTGATAGAATTGCCTAACTTGAGTTTATATCTGTTTTCACCAGTACGAGTCGGAATGTTGAAAGTTACAAGGTGAAGTCTGTACACCAATGTATTTGACTATCACTTAAGGGTATGAAACCATATATAAAATCAACTTATGTTGAAGGCTCCCCAGATCGTAAGGGAAAACTAATGCATGAGACGTATTCCATATGCCAGATTGATTCCATCTCCCTTTTGGAGGTAGGATGTAAGTTATTCAATGAATGTAAAATGCTTTCTAAGAATGAGCTTCAACCATCTTCAAAATTACTGAACAAACAAATTGGTCCCCTGGTAAAGTTCCATGACTATAATCTAAAATTCAGAAAACTTGTCTGGTTCAATTAAGTGATAACATCACCTCTAATCTTAATGCATTAGATGTTTACCTTTTTCCTCTATGAGATTTGCATTTCTTCTTCGCTCATCTTGATAAGATCTATCCCTTTCTTCATTATCAATTTTGAGTTTCTCAAGCTCCTTTTCACCTACAATTAGGATTTAGAAACATCACAGAACAGCAGATGAACCTTTATCCAGTCATACAATACATCATCCATACATTCTAAAGTTCAATATTCTCTCAGAAAAACTGAAATCTAAATGAATTGGGGGAAACAACTTACGGTTCCTTATAAGTTCCTCTGCAGACTCTAATTTTAGAGATAGACCATCCATCTGCTGATTTAAACCGTCAAGAGCTACGGAACTTGCAGAGAGTTTGCATTCAAAGGACTCTTTATCTTTCTCAGCTGTTAAAGAAAGTTAACGATTGATACAGCTGCGATCAAAAGCAAAAATGAAAGGTCAGGGAGCTCAAAATTATACTTACCATCCTGAACCTGACCAGCTAAAAGCTGCAAAGTTTCCGTCAGTTGATCGCACAGAGTTTTCGTTGAAGAAAACTTAGACTCCAATCCTTTCCACATCTTTTCGTCTTCCTTCTGCTTCACCTTAAGCTTAGCATTTTCATTGAAAGCATTCTGCAATTTTTCCTCTAATGCGCGAATATGCTCCACTGATTTTTTCAGCTTATTGTTCTGAATTTATCATTTAATTAGTTGATCAGATAACTTCGAATTTGTATTCTTACATATATCCATCTGTATTGACAAGAAATTGAAACCCTAACTAATCGAAGCAGATTGTGAGACACAAAAATCAAACCGCACAAATGCACAATCATACATTCACACGCACAGGTAGAGAGAGAGAGAGAGATACCGCCATTTCGAGATCAGTTTTCACTGAAGCTTGCTCTTTCACTAATTTCTCTGTAATCGAAATAAACAACAACGGATCGTCAACAAAAACTCCGTGATTCCGAAAGAATCAACCAAAAATTCAAGATTTTCAGTTCAAAACCTGCAGTGAGCTTCAAATTTGCGAAGCTTCCCGAAGCGATCGAATCTGGAGGACGCGAAGAGTAAGAGAATATATTCGGAGCTCCTGAAACCGATTTGGAGAGGGACTTGAATTGATCCAAGTTCCTCATGCTCGGAAACCCTAGCTTTTGCATTTTCGAAACCTAAAATTGATCGCGCAGAGAAAACCCTAGAAATTTGTCTAACGATTTCTCTCTCTCCCTGGAGCTCTGCGAGTTCTGGAGTTTCAGAATGTACAGTGAAATGAAATGTATTTGGCGCCAAAGTAATGTTACAATATATATATAGTTTTTTTTTAAATTTTTTGGATTAAACCTCGTACAAGTTTCTGCAAACGGTGAAGTGATTTTATTTTGGAAGTTTTAACAAAAACTTTCGATATGAAAAATAATATTTTTATTTTAAAAAGTCATTCTGATACTATTCATTTACAATATTTTTTTTCTTTTTTATTAAAACTCAAAAATTTTAAGCTATTTTCATTAATTTTTATTTTTATTTTTTGTGGTAACTAAAAAATAGACAATATAATGCTTAATTCAAATGTCAGTGGTCTAGTGATATTAAGTCGGTCTTGTAAATGAGAAGTCGTTATTGTAGATAATGAATTCCTCGAATACGAATTCGATACTTAAATTGTATAAATTTGTGTCTACCAAGAAATTTTAAGACTTATATTTTTCTCGTTGTTAGATATAATACTTTTTGTTTTGTTGTTTCACCAAGAAATTTAAAGTCATTCGCATCTTGTGTTTGTATTCATAATCATGTTGTTTATACTTTTGTTTGTGTCAGAATCAGACTGAGTTGTACTTGTGTCTACGCGTGATTTACCTCAATTGTTATTTTCATTCTCAATGCCAAGAGATGGCTTGAGAGAAAGTATGAGAATATGCGTGCCACTGTTGGAGACTACCAACAGACAATATGTGTGCAGTGATTTGTAAGTTTGTGTTTAGATCTAACTTGTTAACCAAACAACTTAGCACCAAATGAAACGCTAATTCCGTTGGGTTTTTTTATGCCTGTAAAACCGAGAACTTGAAATCTTGTGAATTATGCTTTGCCTAATAACGTAAATGGATGAAAAGTAGAAATGAAAATTTGAATGTAATCATTTCATTGGTCGAAGCAAGATTACAATTATTTAAGAGAAAACTTATGGCTAATTAAGCTTGGCAATTTTTTGCACCATTCGTTAACTAGACATTCAACGACATTACCATAACAGGTTTCAGGTCATGTTAAGTAATCGGGTCGTTATGGATCATTCGTTAATAATGGACTCTTAACTATTCTACCCGCGAATAACTCGTTTCAACTCATTAAAAAAATGTTAGTTTGGTAATTTTAAACTACTAAAAATAAATTTACTACAGTAGCCATAGGATAAGTGAGAAACTGACATTAAAAATCTCACTTATCCTATGGCTACTGTGGTAAATTTATTTAGTAGTTTAAAATTACCAAACTAACATTGTTTTATTTTATTTTGGTTAACGTGGGTAGCAGTGCTCAACATCAGTCAATTGTCAAGGGTGGCCAACTTTGACCGCTCATTAAGAAATTTTTAATGTAGTTTTTCTTCTTAAAAACACCGATGAACATTAAAAAATTAATAATAATTAATTTACAAATGTGAAATAATATTCAAACGCTCATGATCGCATCTTTTACACTTTGACAAGGGGTTCATCATCGTTTAGCTTTTTAAAACCCTCCAAACTCTCATGAAAGGTGTTTTTAGGGAGATTTCAATATAAATATTTACATTCATAATAATTAATGTGTGAAAAGAATGCACAAACACTCATGATTGCATTCTCTACGATGGTTACATCGTAATTTTCTATTTTTACAACCCTCCAAGCCTCATGAATAGTGTTTTTTCTTTGAGCGAAAAATTAATAATAATTAATGTACAAGTGTGAAAATGCAAAAAATAAAAAGTAAAAACGCTCGTAGTGACAAGCTCTATAACTTTCATGATGGGGTCAACTCTGAAATTCGACATCATAATCCATGAAATCCTAGATTTATATTTAACTGTCTTTTATGTTACGCTCATTATTCTCACCTAGATTTATATTTAACTGTCGTTTTCTTTTTTGAAAACATGATATTTTTGTGGAAGCAGAAAGATGAACTGTTCATATCGTTGATGTTTGTACCATACTTGACCAATCCCGAAACTACTGAGCACCGGTCAACATTATACCGTCAAGGACCTAGAAGAGTTTCCCTCCAACCAGGAGGCCAATCACAATGTGACATGTGTCGACATCAGAAGCCAATCATAGCGTGACACTTGTCAATGTCAGAAGCTAATCACAACACGACAAGTGTCAATGTCAGAATGAAACTAGAAACTCTCTTCTATAAATAGAGATCATTCTCTCACAATATTTCCTAATGTCATTTGTACTAAATCATTCACTAGTACTCACTAAAGGAGAGCTTGAACCTATGTACTTGTGTAAACCCTTTACAATTAATGAGAACTCATCTACTCCGTGGACGTAGCCAATCTGGGTGAACCACGTACATCTTGTGTTTGCTTCCCTGTCTCTATCCATTTACATACTTATCCACACTAGTGACCGGAGCAATCTAGCGAAGGTCACAAACTTAACACTTTTTGTTGTACCAAAGTCCTCGCTGATTTTGTGCATCAACATTTGGCGCTGTCAGTGGGAACGACACTTATTCTCACTCTTTTCAGCTTTGTTAAGCTGGTTTCCACCATTCGTACACTCTCTTTTGACCAAGCATCCCTTTCCAATATAGGGAGCGAAGGAAGCCACAGCACACAGAATGACACCCATCTTACACCTGGTGCGAAGCAACGAAAGAATGAACAAAACAAGTTTGCTCTTCAGGCTAAAGTTGATGAGCTGGAGGCTTAGAACAACAAGATAGCGATGAAGAATGAGGTCATCCAGGAGCAGTATAAGAAGCTCCACGAAACTAGACGTACTCAAACACGCGAGCTCGTTACCCCTGTGGACATCAACCATCATCTGGGTGCCCCTCAACACAGAGGGTCACTTTCCTTCGACATGGGTATCCCTGATGAGGAGCGAGCTAATCATCAAAACATTGATCAACATGAGACTTCTCTTAACCAAGCTGCTTCGACCCGAAGTAAGAGAAGTGGAGGAAGACACCTCATTACATAAAGAGTGGAAGGATATCGTGACTGCCGAGACTTCCTAAAGCAACGTCGAGAGAATCCCCTCCACATATGCTCGAAGATCAATGACCCAAGGGTTTCTGAAAGATTTGGTCCCCTCTCACGACTCAGGCCAGCTGCCAATCTAGGGAAGGAACAACAGGTCCCAGAGGAACATGAAGGTACAGGGGACTCTAAGGTATTCCGACAGACTTGCCCTAGAAGTCAGTACGGCGAGTCCAAGAAAAAACCACACGCCCTTGCTCAAACTTTCCTACTTTCAAGAGGCGATAGAGACTTAAGAAAGAAAATTCCAGTAGTACACGACTTCACTCAGGTTTGTCCTACAGCTCATTGAGGAAGTAAACAAGTTGAAGGCCGAACGTCAGGCTGAGATACCTGACTGGAACCAACCCAAGCCTGGCCTTCTCACAAGAAGGATCTTGGACACCCTATTCAGGTGAAGACAAAACAAAAGCTTAGTTTACAACTCTATACTGGAAGGGATGACCCAATTGAACACCTTAACATCTTTGAGTCCACCATGGCATATCGGATGCACACCGACGAAGAGCAATGTCTTCTCTTCCCCTCCACCCTCTCTAGCGGAGTTCTAAACTGGCATTGCAGTCTTCCACCTGAGACACTAGATTCATTTGAGGAACTGAGGAAACTGTTTGTCTCTCAACACATCTTCTAGACCGATCACTTGCATTCTGCAGATGACTTGTACACTATTTGCTAGAAGCCGGACGAGTCATTACGAGAGTATACCGGTCGCTTTAGCCATGAGTATTCTCGCTGCACTGAGGCAGATGACAAGACCACCCTCAAAGCCTACGTGATTGTTTCTTCAAGTACATGATCAATGCCAACACTTGGAATACTTACTCTGAAGTGATGGCACAAGCTTACAACCACGCCTCCGCCGAAGCAATGACATACCAAAGGAACCCCCATATGGTTAACCCCTATCAACAAGTGGGAAATGGAAGTCAAGTTTTACCAAGTGAGGAGATATTGGTCATTCAGACACCCATTACATCATCTCCTGCCTCATTTAGCTACTCGTTGAGTCACCAAACGTATATGTCTCTTGGTAAGAGGAAGGATTTTTACTCTCAGCAAGCCCATTACAACAAGAGGGATAAAAGTTCGTATCAAGACAACTAGGGGTGAACGTACCATCGACTATTATGACTATGGGGCCAAGCCTCACTTCTTCAAAGTGGAGGACTAGGTATTGAAGGAAATGCTATTATAAGAAGGCATACACATTACAAATATTTTGACTCTCAACCGCTTGAGATTTTTTGTCACACAAGCCATTCGGCAAATATTTAAAGAAGAAGGAATTCAGACATCTTCTTCTAAGTCTTTTGCGTTCCTAGCACTGGAACACTTGGTATACACTAACCTACCCTTATACTCCAACTCAGAGCTTCAACATGCGTACTTTGACACAAAGTATGTGATACTAAGGGTTACAACCAACATGGTTCACATATCAAAAGCATGGATCCCTTCATGCATAACAAAACATTCATAAGCATCACTCATATCAATCAACATAAACATCATACATTCCAACACATTCATACATAAACATCATACATTCCAACACATTCATACATAAACATCACACATTCCAACACATCCATACATAAGCCAACTGTGCTTCGAAAGGGTTCAGCATACTTTGTGTCTTCGACACTTGCTACAATGTGCCTCGACACTTTGCCCTTATTCTCACCAACCAGATGATGAAATGTGAAGAAGGAACTCATCTTCATGCCACCAACCAGGTGATGAAATGTACAACATGTACTCTCCTTCATGCCACCAATCAGGTGATGAAATGTACAACCCGTACTCTAATATCATTTGGCAACTTGCCACTCATGCCACCAACCAGGTGAAGAAGGAACTCATCTTCATACCACCAACCAGGTGATGAAATGTACAACCCGTACTCTCCTTCATGCCACCAACCAGGTGATGAAATGTACAACCCGTACTTTAATATCATTTGGCAACTTGCCATTCATGCCACTTACCAGGTGATGAAATGTACAACTCGTACTCTCCTTCATGCCACCAACCAGGTGATGAAATGTACAACCTGTACTCTAATATCATTTGGCAACTTGCCACTCATGCCACCAACCAAGTGAAGAATGAACTCATCTTCATGCCACCAACCAGGTGATGAAATGTATAACCCGTACTCTAATATCATTTGGCAACTTGCCATTCATGCCACCAACTAGGGGAAGAAAGAATTCATCTTCGTACCACCAACCAAGTGATGAAAGCAACTCATCATTCATTCCATCTACCAGAAGACGAGTGGTACAACTTGTACATGTAAACTCCTAGCATTCACAAATAATCAAAAACCCTCAAACTTGACAACTCAACTAGGGGAGCACTTATGCCTAACAAGAGTTATAGTCACCAACAAAGTCTTATTGCAAGCCAACAGCAACTTCAGTGCATGGCATACGAAGATCAGGCTATTCAGCTCTCTTGCATCTGCTTCAAACATTTCCCCTCTGTAACAATGCAAACATTACAACTCGTAGAAAACTTCACACACTTTTGATCAAGACAGTGTGAAGCAAAACCAATTTATGGTACCAACAAGAGCTTTATCAATGTAGGGCAACCACAATTCTCAAAAGTTTCACACACTCTTGATCAAGACATTGTGAAGCAAAACCAATTTATGGTGCCAACAAGAGCTTTATCAAAGGAGTTCAACCACAATTCTCAAAAGCTTCACACACTCTTGATCAAGACAGTGTGAAGCAAAACCAATTTATGGTGCCAACAAGAGCTTCATCAATTGAGGGCAACCACAATTTTCAAAAGTTTCACACACTCTTGATCAAGACAGTGTGAAGCAAAACCAATTTATAGTGCCAACAAGAGCTTCATCAAAGGAGTTCAACCACAATTCTCAAAAGCTTCACACACTCTTGATCAAGACAGTGTGAAGGAAAACCAATTTATGGTGCCAACAAGAGCTTCATCAATGGAGGGCAACCACAATTCTCAAGAGCTTCATCAATGGAGGGCAACCACAATTCTCAAAAGCTTCACACACTATTGATCAAGACAGTGTGAAGCAAAACCAATTTATGGTGCCAATAAGAGTTTCATCAATGGAGGGCAACCATAATTCTCAAAAGCTTCACACACTCTTGATCAAGACAGTGTGAAGCAAAACCAATTTATGGTGCTAACAAGAACTTCATCAATGGAGGGCAACCACAATTCTCAAAAGCTTCACACATTCTTGATCAAGACAGTGTGAACCAAAACCAATTTATGGTGCCAACAAGAGTTTCATCAAAGGAGTTCAACCACAATTCTCAAAAGCTTCACACACTTTTAATCAAGACAGTGTGAAGCAAAACCAATTTATGGTGCCAACAAAAGCTTCATCAATGGAGGGTAACCACAATTCTTAAAAGCTTCACACACTTTTGATCAAGACAGTGTGAAGCAAAACCAATTTATGGTGCCAACAAAAGTTTCATCAATGGAAGGCAACTACAATTCTCAAACCTTCGAAGCGAATTCAATTTATATGGTTCATCCAAACCTTCGACTACTACAAGGTATGACTTGCATCACAATCTCTTGCTCAACAGTGTGGAAGAAAAATTTGTATATGTTGTCTCTCCCACATTTTCAAATTTCTAGTTTCCCAAAAAAAAAAAAAAAAGGAAATTCAACAAAGCTTCATCAATGGAGGACAACTACAAATTCTCAAAAGCTTCACACTATCTTGATCAAGATAGTGTGAAGTAAAATCAATTTATGGTATCCAACAAAAACTTCATCAGTGGAGGACAACAACAAATTCTCAAAAGCTACACACTATCTTGATCAAGATAGTGTGAAGCAAAATCAATTCATGGTACCCAACAAAATCTTCAACTCCAAAGCTTCACCTACAAAGCTTCACCTACAAAGCTTCACCTACAAAAGCTTCAACTCCAAAGCTTCACCAACAAAAGTTTCATCAATGGAGGACAACAACAAATTCTCAAAAGCTTCACACTATCTTGATCAAGATAGTGTGAAGCAAAATCAATTCATGGTACCCAACAAAAGCTTCACCTCCAAAGCTTCACCTACAAAACTTCAACTCCAAAATTTCACCAACAAAAGCTTCATCAATGAAGGACAACTACAAATTCTCAAAAAGCTTCACACTATCTTGATCAAGATAGTGTGAAGCAAAATCAATTCATGGTACCCAACAAAAGCTTCAACTCCAAAGCTTCACCTACAAAGCTTCACCTACAAAAGTTTCAACACAAAACCTTCACTCACAAAAGCTTCAACACAAAAGCTTCACCTACAAAAGCTTGACCCACAAAAGCTTGACCTACAAAAGCTTCAACCACAAAAGCTTGATCTACAAAAGCTTTACCCACAAAAGCTTGACCCACGAAAGCTTGATCTACAAAAGCTTCACCCACAAAAGCTTCACCTACAAAAGCTTCACCCACAAAAGCTTGATCTACAAAAGCTTCACCCACAAAAAACTTCACCTACAAAAGCTTGACCCACAAAAAAGCTTGACCTACAAAAGCTTGACCCACAAAAGCTTGACCTACAAAAGCTTCACCCACAAAAGCTTCACCTATAAAGCTTCAACACAAAAGCTTCACACTATCTTGATCAAGATAGTGTGAAGCAAAATCAATTCATGGTGCCCAACAAAGCTTCAACCTTAAAGCTTTATCTACAAAGCTTTAAAAAAAAAAAATATATATATATATATATATATATTTTTTCAGAATTTCAAAAATTCAAAAATTCGGAAATTCAAAAATTCAAAAATTCTAAAAAAAAAAAATCGGAAAAAAAAAATTTCGAAAAAAAAAAAAATTGCCTAGGCCTTATCTTCTTTGGGCCTAACATCTTTCATAACAAATATATATGAAGAAGGAGTTTTGGGCTACTACTTAGAAAGGAAATACCTCATTCGTCAACTCCCTTGACCGGAAACTCAAGGGACTCCTACCATATGTTACTGCACCTTGATACTCGAAGTCTCACGACCACTCAGTGACTTAGATTTTTCAAGTCTCTAAACGAGAAATTTTCCTCACTCGGGAAATTAAGGGAGCACTACCTCAACCTACATGTTTCACTCATAAAGTTTTAACATACAAGCTTCAACAAAAGGAAAAATTCAAAGAACTTAGAAGGCCTTGGTGTATTTAACACAATACGTTGAAATGAAGCAAAGCTTGTTTATTGATATCTCCAATAAGTTACAAATATGTACATGTACATGAATCAAAATAAACAAACAAGAGGGAGCTTTCACAAAGGTTGCTTAGGATAAGTCTCAGCAGTCGGCAGAGCCCCAGAAAGATGAGGCACCAGAGGGTGATTATTCGGAGCCTCAGTACTAGGCAGAACCCCATAAGGAGGAGGCACCAAAGGTTGATCATTTGGAGCTTCATTACACGGTACAGCCCCAGAAGACGAAGGCAATAAATGTCTTTGGAACAAACCCACAAACCTCTGATGATCAAGTAAAATCTGACCATCAGATTCCTGCAGCTGGTCGAGCTTCTTCTTCATGTTTGTAGCATAGTTATATGCGAGCCTGTGCAACTGTTTATTCTCATGCTTAAGCCCTCTGATCTCCTGTTTGAGACTTATCACTTCAGCCGCCAATGATTCAACTTGGCGGGTTCGAGCAAATAGGCATTGGGCCATATTAGACACAGAACCTGTACACTGAACACTAAGAGCCAGAGAATCCTTAACAGCCAACTCATCAGACCGTTTGGAAAGTAGTCTGTTATCTTTGGGAGTGAGAAGGTTCCTGGCCACCACCGCAGCGGTCATATCATTCTTCATCACAGAGTCCCCAATGGTAAGAGGACCAGTAGGGGATAAGAAGGATGGGTGCCATATGTTGTCTTGAGAAGGCATGACTACTTCTTCACTAAAGTTCAAGTCAAAACGACGGTCGGATGTGCCAGACATTCTTATAAATGATGAAGGAGAAATGAGGTGCAATAAATCTCTGAAGTAAGGGGAAAATTCCTACAAGCAATAACTCTCTGAATGTACTCCTTGCACACAATTGGTGCCCTTATAAAAGAAAGGGAAATAGGGCCGTTGGTTCAAAAATCAAAGAGGCACCACTCTCCGGATTCCGAAGAGGCACCACTCTCTGGATTTTGAAGATGCACCACTTTCCACACGCAACATCAGCTCTTCGAGTACCATAGATAACTTTGCCAAAGATCTCTGACAAAGTTTAGACACATAAATTTTGAAGGTCCAGCTACCCTACTATTACCTACAAGGGTAAAGGAATAGCACCATTGCTTGATAACTAGAATGTGTGTCAACCTCAATGCTCCATGGCAAGGCAGATTGGCAAAAATGCCTAACCTTTACTCACATTCGAGAAAACACTCCCAAAAAGATAGCTTGCTAAAAAAATCGAAGAGGAAGCACTCTCCAAATCTCGAGAGCCAAACTCCCAATAGGATTACTTTCTCAAAAATCGAAGAGGCACTGCTCTCCGAATCTCAAGAGTCAGACTCCTAACAGGATTCCTTTCTCAAAAATCGAAGAGGCACCGTTCTCTGAATCTCGAGAGCCAGATCCCCGACAGGATTGCTTGTTCGAAAACCGAAGAGGCACCGCTCTCCAAACTTCAAGAGCTAGATTTCCTTGGATAAAGCTTGTCTGCAATCTTCACACGCAACATCAGCTTTCCAGATACCACAGACCATTTTTTCAAAGCGCTCTGACAAAGTTAAAACATGTGAAGCTTGCAGCTCCCATTATATTGCTATGACCAAGAAGGATAAAGGAATAACATTATTACTTGCTCAAAATCGAAGAGGCATCGCCCTCCGAATCTCGAGAGCCAGAATCCTAACATGATTACTTTCTCAAAAATCGAAGAGGCACCGCTCTCTGAATCTCAAGAGCCAGACTCCCAACATGATTGCTTTCTTAAAAATCGAAGAGGCACCGTTCTCCGAATCTCGAAAGCCAGATCCCTGACAAGATTGCTTATTCGAAAACCGAAGAGGCATCGCTCTCCGAACTTCGAGAGCCAGATTTCCTTGGATAAAACTTGTCTGCAATCTTCACACGCAACATCAGCTTTCCAGATACCACATACCACGTTTTCAAAGTGCTCTGACAAAGTTAAAACACGTGAAGCTTGCAGCTCCCACTACATTGCTACGACCAAGAAGGGTAAAGGAATAGCATTACTACTTGTTGTTAGGGAGACTCCTATATATGTCGACCTCCATCCTCCACGGACAGGCAAACCTGCAAAAAGGCTCAACCCTTTCTCATATCTTAGAGGGCACTCCCAACGAAGCCTCTCGAAATACTCAGCTTTCTTCCCCCCAATAATACCTATGCAAACCAGCCACACCAAAGCAAGAGTATATCATATCATAAGGGTCAAAAGCAAAAGTATCTCATATCATGTTTTTTCCCTATCTTTTCCTTTGCCCTTGTTCTTACCTGCAAGACAAGGAAAAAGAGAGCAATCAGTCAGCACTTGGAATCAAGCTTCCAGTTAGGAACTGACTGCCTGGAACCCCTTGCCTGATTACTTACCTGGCATTGCTCTCGAGTACTCATCTTCAACATCTTATACTTCTATAAAAGATACCACATCTGCCTGAGGGACATATAGGGCAAGTGAGAAGGATACAATGAAGCATGTGGAGACAAGTGCAACAGAACATGTGTTGATTCATCTATTACTTCGTCAACAGCAAAAGTATCCCATATCATCAAGGTCGAACACACTCTTGATTTGATGGACTTGTTTTGATCCTCAAATTCTTGAGTCGGCCTTATACTCTGGAGGAAACCAGAAAACTCTCCAGCCTAGTTCAAGAATAAGCCTGTGGAAAGTTACTTCTGCAAAAGCAAAAGTATCTCATATCATCTTTTCTCCATTTGCTTCTTCTTATCCTTATTGCTGTTTATGACACAAGGAGAATGAGAACAATCAACCGGAAGCCGAAGTCGAACCTCCGATCCAGGTTGCTTGCTTAAAAGTATGATTGCTTACCTTGTCTCTTACCTGTTTCGGTAAATCTCCTAGCTCGGCGACTTGGGGGACTCCTACTATAGGGTTTTGTATTGCACTTGACCAAGCCCGAAACTACAAGTAAGCTTCAAGTGAAATTGATAAATTACCTTGTGCATCTTCATCGGTTCAAGATACCACCCCTGGATGGAGGAAAAGTACTTCAAGAGAAGATGCCACATCTACATATGAGATAGATAAGGCAAGTGAAAATGATACCACACTTCGGTACTTAGAAGTTTCATGATTACTCAATGGCTTGGATCTTGCAAGTCCCCAACCGAGAAGCTTCGTCCACTCGGGAACTTAGGGGAGCACTGTTTGTACCATACTTGACCAATCCCGAAACTACTGAGCACCGGTCAACGTTATACCGTCAAAGACCCATAAGAGTTTCCCTCCAACCAGAAGGCCAATCACAGCGTGACACGTGTCGACATCAAAAGCCAATCATAGCGTGACACGTGTCAACGTCAGAAGCCAATCACAACACGACACGTGTCAATGTCAGAATGAAACTAGAAACTCTCTTCTATAAATAGAGATCATTCTCTCACAATATTTCCTAATGTCATTTGTACTAAATCATTCACTAGTACTCACTAAAGAAGAGCTTGAACCTTTGTACTTGTGTAAACCCTTTACAATTAATGAGAACTCCTCTACTCCGTGGACGTAGCCAATCTGGGTGAACCACGTACATCTTTTGTTTGCTTCCCTGTCTCTATCCATTTACATACTTATCCACACTAGTGACCGGATCAATCTAGCGAAGGTCACAAACTTAACACTTTTTATTGTACCAAAGTCCTCACTGATTTTGTGCATCAACAGTTGATATCACATTCCGATATTTACAGTTAACTGAAATATGAGTAGATATTATATAGTTTCTAAAGACTTTATAAACTATGAGCAATATTTTTACAATAAAAATTTGAAAGTGCTATCAAAGATTGAACCGTTTACCTTTGTGCATCTGCTAAAAGAACTTTTTTTTCAAAAAAGAAAATCTGAAAAAACGAAAGCTAGAGAGAAGAATGGAGCGTAAACGTAAACGATAATCGATGGTTAAATATAAATATGAGGTTTATGGATTAGGGTGTCAAATTTTAGAATTGACCCATTCACGATTTTGTAGAGCTTATTACGAGTCTTTTTATATTTCTTTTTACATTTTTTACACTTGTAAATTAATTACTAATTTTTAATAATTTTACGCTAAAAAAAAATTGTTTATGAGAGTTTGGACGCTTTTAAAAATCCAAACAATGATGGAAGCATTGTCCAAGCATAAATGATGCATCAGAAGCGTTTATTTTATTTTTTTCATATTTCAACACTTGTACATTAGTTAGTATAAATTTTTATCTATTTTGAGCTCCCCACATTGTTCATGAGGGTTTTGAGATTTTAAAAATTCAAACCACGAGCGTAGAGAAAGCAATCATGAGCATTTGCATATTATTATTTTTCACATTTTTCATTGTTGTGAATTAATTATTATGGATTTTTATGTACTTTTGTATTTTGTAGGGAAAATAAAATTATATTAAAAAATCATAATAATTAATTTACAAAAGTGAAAAATGTTGTAATTGTATCTTCTGTTAAGACTTGACGATGAGTACATTGTCGTTTGAATTTCTAAACCCTCCAAAACCCTCGTGAACAATGGTTTAAGGTGTAGTTGAAAATTGATAATAATTAATTTAAAAGTTAAAAAAATGTGAAAAATTATGCCAACGTTCATGATCGCAACCTCTATGCCTTGATGACGATTACGTTGTCGTTTGAATTTTTAGGATAGGGTATGTAGATATTAATTTCAATGTTCTAAAAAATGGCCTATGCGCTAGGTGGTGGTGACCCGAGGCGTTTTCTTGCAAATTAGTTGGAAAAATCGGCTGGGCTCTAGGCGACCCTAGGTGGTGCTAGGCGGCTAGGCCGTTTTTTTTTTAAATTAAAAAAAAAATCCTATCTACATTACTATATTTCCTTATTTTCGTCCTATTTTGCATTTTATGTGGTTTTAAATTGTGAACTAATTGTACATGTGTCATTGACACACCCCGATCTGAATCAGGGCATGCTAGCCGTCACATGAGGGTGACGTAACCATGTACACAGTGCAAAAGCAATAATAATAATAGAGAATACGAATAAATGAAAACCAACTCATAAAAATACTAGTTAAGACAAGTGCTAGAATATGTGTGAATACACAATCAGAGCGTAAGTGGCCTAAGTTTAGTCCAGAAAACAAGTACTAATTAAACGACACCCAATGATGCCCTACATTTGTGGTAGTCTGTCAGAACCTCCAATCAATCATTGTGAGCCACCAACGAACAAGCTTATCTAAAACTTAGAGGGGCGCAAAACAAAAAGTGTGAGTGGGCAAAAACAAAGCTTTTCAAAACCATTTTATTTATCAAATGCTCTAACCTATCGTTGTAAAACATGTATAATTTTCCCAGAAATGGAATATAAATATATATATATATATATATATATATATATATATATATATATATTTCAATTCATGCTTCACATAGCCATATTCATAAGTATGCCATGCCAACAATATAAAACAGAATAAGTAACTCAGGTGAAAATATATTCATGGAAAATAACATATTAGTTGGAACTCTTGCAGAGGTTTGTATGGCTGAATTCATAGCTCATTAGTCAATCTAGCCGGAGTCACCGCAAGTGACCTGTACGGCACTGCACTGCACACGAGTCTGAACCACTGTAAAGGTCTGTACGACAAGATTGAGTGTAATATAGTTATGCTCAATGTTACGCTCTCATGATAGCTGTGCGGTAAATCGCTAGTCACCTATGAGTCGGAACCACCTATAATGGTCTGTACGACAAGACTGTGCACCTAAATTGGATCCAATGTGAGCATATGGTGTGGGAGATGACATAACTCACATGGTACTTACTTGAGCATCCATAGCACCAATTCATATTATGCATCATATACTAATTCATATGCTGAATATAAATTTATATGCATGGCATTTCAAAGTATACTTTCATTTAAACACATTTTTTGGGAAAATATCAAGTATATAAATATATATTGAAAACCAAAAGCCCACTCACTGGTATGTCGAAGGGTCGTAACCCCCGAGTCGCCCTTGACTGCACTCGTCCTCGGGATAGGTCTCACCTATATACGAAATAACTGAATAAACGTTATTTAAAGCACATAGACAAAACTCATACATTGCTCAAATGAGATGTTTGAATATACCAACGTGATCTACACAACCTCACGAACATCCCTATATTTTTAGATAAAATTTCCGACCACCCACGCGCCGACGGAGGCACGGCCCTACGCGCCTTCATGCGCGACCAAACCTTAACTGAGGCATAATGGCCGTTAGGAATATTCCATTAAAATCAACTAACGCCGTTATTCACCGTTAGGAATATTCCGTCAAAATCGACTGAATATTCCATCGTCCCTTACCTTCGAACTCCGACGACCGTTGCCATCGCCGGAAACTGGAAAAATATATAAAACCTCATATCTCTCTCATTTTTGCACCAAATTCCACGAAATCTTCACCACAATGAAGCTTACAACATAAGGAACAAAAACTTACCAATTTTGGGACATGAAATCCTCAAGAATTCGCCGGAGATCCTTCGATAATCCAGCCAAACTTTGAACTCGTCAATCTCCACTTCTCGACGACCAATTCTCTTGGTTTTTCTTCTCCGAGCTTCGTAAGGATGATCCAAAGCTCCCTAAGTCCTTAAAAATTCCTAAAAACCTCACATTTATGAGTGCATGAACAGTTCATGAATTCGGCAGTTGTGGTTTCTCAAGAACACGAAGGTTTCTCGATCTAAAAAGGGTATGGATGAACTCAAAATCTTACAAGGAGTTCGAATATTACCTGGTTGACGTCGATCCGTGCACGAAATGTGAGTTTGGTGTTCGTCCGTACGTTTTGTACGGAAATGGTAGGAAGGCCGAGAAAATGAGAGAAAGAGAGAGAGTGAGTGTGCACGGGGTGTTTTGTGTGTGTGGTCCTCACTTGGTCACCAACCAAAACCAACAAAAGTAAACTTAGTCCTAATTGGGTCCAAACAATTAGGACTTAATATAATTGGCCCATTTCACACACTCACAATCCAACGCTCAAGGGTGAAATCGACATTTCACGCCATCAATAAAAATAATTCGGGACGGGTTGTCACAGTCATCCTACAATAATCCTCACTATGATTATGTGGCATATATGCTTAATGTGTTTTTAAATTTTGGACTTGTTGGATACTCTTTTTGCATTTTATCATTCTTTTATTATCTTATTCATGAATTTTCTACTAGTATAATTTTTTGTAAGTGTTAATATGCACTTATTTACAATATATACATGAAATTTACCTAAATCTGCTTAGGCGCCTGTCTAGACCCCACCTAGGCACTATGCGCTAGCTCGTTGCCAGACTAGTGCCTAACATTTTATAGAACCTTGACTAATTTAGTGACAATGTGGTGGTATGTATACATATACTAATTCAATATGACAATTTTTATTTAATTATTATTGAAGTAAAAAAATATTTTTTTAACTGATAGCAGGTCAGATACACATTAACGAACACAACACAATCAATAGGTCTTATAATGTTAAACCGTACGACAATATTTGTCTTAATTTATTCAGAACATAGACATAGGCGCCAGATAGACAAAAAACAAAAAGATAAAAAAAAATACTGACTAAACAAGAAAAACCGACTTGGCTGTGTGTGGAGTGAGAGGGCATAGCCATAGGCCATTGGACATACGAGAGAACTGAATTTTACTATGCATGTTTGGCGATGGAAGCAAAGCTGCTGCCATCGAATCCGCCATTGTTTTCCCCAACCCTTCTTCCCTTTCCCATTTCCATCGCATTCCCCCCTCGTACTCTCCAATCCCACAATCCCATTCCCACCGCACTCTGACTCTACCACCATCCACACCCTCCAAATCCAATTCCATTCCCGTGCCTAACCAAATGGACGACCCAAGTCCCACCCTTTTCATCACCGGCGGCCTCTTCTTGGAACCCACAATTCCCAATTCCCTGCTCAATTCCGTTGTGTCGTTTAAGAATAACTCTCCGTCTTCGGCTGTCGTTTCCGGGGCGGGTTCGTCGTACTGGTGTAGGCTGAGGGCGGTGGCCCGCGGTGGGTTCTTGTCCGTGAGCTTGAATAGCGATGGGGTTGTTCGGGAGTCTAAAGGGTGTTTGGTGCAGAATGGAGATGAAAGTTCGGAGGAGACAGCGGCGGCGGTGGTTACAGAGAGGAAGAGAAAGAAAGTTGGGGTTAGGAGTGGTAGGGCCATGAATACCACCAAGCATTTGTGGTCTGGTGCTATAGCCGCCATGGTTTCCAGGTCTGTGTTTTTTTGCCTTTTTTCATATTTTTCATTCCAATTTTTTTGGGGTAATTTGTGTAAATTGCATTTGAGATGGGTATTCACACACCCTTTTATCTCTCACACGCCCTGTTTATTTTTGTTCGTTGATATTCTTGAATTCATTCAATTCGACTGCCAAAAATTGAGAGCGTGAGAAGTAAAAATAGAGGTGTGAATAGCACCATCCTTGATAATATATATTGTTTAGAAGAATTATGGAATTGATTTTTCCACTAATATTATTTCAGTTGATTGTATAAATTTGTTGATTTAAGTAAGTTGATTTCCTATTACCTTATTTAGAATGGGAATTTTATGATTAGATGAATTGAACGAAACACGTAAATCGAAATTCAGAGAATTATGTTTCATTTACAATGTGGTTTTAGAGATTATCATATCGAACTCTAGAGTTTCTTTTTCGTTCTTTATATGTTGCTGACTGAAGCTTATTGTATCAGAACTTTTGTTGCACCTCTTGAGAGACTAAAGCTGGAGTATATAGTGCGCGGCGAACAGAGGCATCTATTTGAGCTCGTTAAGACAATTGCGGCTAATCAGGGGTTGAGGGGCTTTTGGAAGGGGAACCTAGTCAATATTCTTCGTACAGCTCCATTTAAAGCTATCAATTTCTATGCTTATGATACTTACAGAAAACAATTGCTCCGCTTCTCCGGAAATAAGGAGACCACAAATTTTGAGAGGTTCGTTGCTGGCGCTGCAGCTGGAATTACTGCTGCCACACTCTGCTTACCTCTTGACACGGTAAGTGAGTTTAGAATTCGTCCGTTTGGTCAATCACTAGCTGAAATGGGGTCGTTCTTCCAGGTAGAAATGGATATTCAAGTAAATGTTTAATTCCCTAATGTGGTGACACAGCTAAATGATATAATTTCTCCTTTTCCCTTCCATAACCTAGGCTAGTGTAAAGTACCTGTAATTGGGAGTGTTTAAAGAGGGTATGCTGTTTAACTTGGAATACCTTTGGGCAGAGAGATAGATTATAAGATCTTCTGAAATAACATATGATTTACTCGGAAAATGTTGGCCTTTTCCTCTTTTTGAATGCACTTTCTTAAAGCAGATTAGGATATTACTTGTTGGTGGTACATGAGATATATCCTTAGTATATGTAAGCAATTGTCATGTCGGTTCTAGAAATTGTTATAGTTCTGACTCCCTCTGGATCTTGCTCTTTGATGTATCTATCAATAGACTAAAACTTAGTAAAATAGAGAACTCGAAACATAAGATTTATACTGGTCCGGCATGACTTTTGCCTACGTCCAGTTGTAATTTCCCTGGGCAGAGAAATCACGGCTTCTTTGATTAATAATAGAGTTACAGTACTTTTGCAAAACCCTTGAACTAATCACCCGTAAACTCTCTCGGCTTTCTGTTCCAGTTATCTTCTAGGATTCCCAATCTAATTGTACAAGGAAACTTTGATTCTTTCCTAGTCCTTTAGGAAAAGAATCGGTGCACCTTTATTTTCCCTAGTACAATCCTAAACAAAATAAGACACTAACTTTGACGAGCCAAAATCCTAACAGAAATTACCTGTAGCATTGTATTATAGCAATAATTGAATCTAAAATCACTTTTCTAAATTCTTCTATATAGCCTTAATTCCGCTTGAATATAAAATTGGGCGTTGTGGATCTTGGAAAAGTATTTGATATGTCAAATACCCAGAAGAAAACTCATAAAAGTTCCGTAATTCAGATGATGTGTTGAATCCCTTCCTTGCTGAATGTTGTATTGTATGCACACTCTACACAACTTGTGCCACTGTGATATTTCCTGTGGTCATGCATAAATTGTTTGATATTTTTGGGTATGATGTTGCATAGATAAAGGATTTCTTTCGCATGTTGAACATGAGGTCTTCCTTTTGCAGCTTAGTCTGTTTTTAAGGAAAAAAAAATCATGGTTTGCCCTTCTAATTGAAGAAATACAAAGATTTCCTACCTGTAAGCCAAGCACTTTGCAGATCAAGATGGCATTGATTTTACCTTCTGAACTTCTGTGGCAGATCTAACTCCTAGGTTATGCCTGATGAAAATACGTAAAGTAAAAGAGAGTTTATGATGCTATTGATTGTACCCTACTATGTACTATCACACACAAATACTAACCCTAATGACCTATATCTAACTTAATTGTTGTGTGTTTCAGATTCGGACTCAGTTGGTGGCTCCTGGTGGGGAAGCCTTGGGTGGTGTGATTGGTGCTTTTCGCCACATGATCCAAACTGAAGGGTTCTTTTCGCTTTATAAGGGCTTAGTACCCTCCATTGCAAGCATGGCACCTGCAGGTGCAGTTTTCTATGGTGTCTATGATATATTAAAATCAACATACCTGCACTCCCATGATGGAAGGAAAAGAATTCACAAGATGAGCCAACAGGGGTGGGGTCGGAGTGCTTTGGACCAACTGGAGTTGGGACCGGTTCGGACTTTACTATATGGAGCTATTTCTGGTGCTTGTGCAGAAGCCGCCACATATCCATTTGAAGTGGTGAGGAGACAACTACAACTACAAGTCCAGGCAACTAAAATGAATGCCTTGGCAACTGGTATTAAAATAGTTGAACATGGAGGTGTCCCAGCTCTCTATGCAGGACTTATCCCCAGCTTGTTGCAGGTATGTCATTACAAGGATCACCATTTACTTAGCCATTTGTAGTGTTTTATGGAAGTTAATATGGTCAATTTGACGCTTCTGGAATCATAAACATGGTCATAGCTTCTGCATATAAATTCGATCGATTTAGCCAATTGGTTGTCATATTCTCATTTAAATGTCTTGGTTTCAGCAGCTTTGAAATTTTGGTAAACAGTATGGATTCATAAGTTCTGCTATTTGATTTTATCCTTTTTGTTTTTATCGTGTCTTTGCTCTTTTCCTATGGCATATGCTTTATAGGCTTTATGGGATGGTACGTGGCTCCCAAACTGAGTATTTCTTTCCAAATTTCGCCTTTCTGTGTTAGCCCCCAAGAAAAACAACATTCTTTTGTTGGCCATACTAAAATTTGATGTGCTTGTTTGGACTCATTTATTCCATTTCCGTAATATTCTCCATTCATTTCCCGTGTAGCATTTCTCTCAAAATTCAAGCATTAAGGCTATGCATTTGTTCTCATCTTCAGTGTTTTGCATTCTCAGGTACTTCCTTCGGCCGCAATAAGTTACTTTGTCTATGAGTTTATGAAGATTGTTTTCAAGGTAGAATGAAGAGATAAAATGAGTACATCTGAAGGTATACAATTGGAGGTTTCACGGGGAACTCAGTGAGGAGCAGCAGCTATATACTCAGAATCTTCTCTCAATTCATGCTAACTCATTTGCAAATCTAACTCTTTGGTCACTGCCGAAATTTGAGTTTCATTCCCAAGAAACAAGTTCATACAGATCGCGTCTGCTTTTCGCCCCTGCAGCGCGTGCCTACTAATGGGAGGTGATCTGCTGTTTGCTGCCCTCATTTACTTGCCCACTGTAGTTTGTACTGAATAAAGAAATTGTGGCACACTGTACAAAATTTAGTATTCCCAAATGCTCTGCAGCTGCAGGTGCGTGCTTATACTCTATATCTATATTTTTTGGTTATACAGGTGATGAATCTATTATAATTCTAACTCATTACTGTCGTCAGCCTTAATCCCCTCGTCTTAAGCATATAAATACCGAAAATTGTAATAAAAGAAAAGAAAAGAGTAGAAAAATGACGTCATTATTCCAAAGTTCAAACCACCTAGCCCTGTCGATAATCGCAAAGCCCTCCTTTCTCCTTCGAGTAGCAGTCCCATCTGCTCCGAATCGTCTTCGCAACCCCATTCCTGCATTCAAAAGATGCCGCCGGACGGCGACCTCTGCACGTGCTTCGCCTGCGAAAATGGTGGCGCCAACGGCGGGCACCACATATCCCCTGATCCGAACTGTGAGCATTGCAGGGAGTTCGATCCCTCACCCTCGTCGCTTTACTATTCTTCCTCGCTCGGATACGTTTCTGCGCCGCTGAGCGACTCGGAGAAGCTGCGGCGAGTCGTGACTGCTTCGATTAAGGGCTTCACCATCGGCGCCGGCCTCGCCATTTTCTCCATCCTAGCTCGGCTGAGACGACGGAAGCTCTTAGCATCTCTCAGGTGACAACCTCACCTAGCTTTGAATTTTCAGTAATTTAAATTTAACAGTGTAATTTGTTTAATTATGGTAATTAAGTAAAACTATGATCATTTACAAATAATGAAGCAATTGTTACTGCTCTGAAGGAGACGTTGAGATATGGTTTATTTCTTGGAACTTTTGCTGGCACATTTATTTCGGTGGACGAGATTATTTGTTCGTTGGCCGGTCACCTTAGGCAACTTCCTTGTTCTTCCATGATTCAAGTTCTTATTTTCGGTTTTAGATTCAATTTCTGTTTGCTGTGATTTACTTGATGTGTTTGGTTGTTACTCGTTACTCTAGTTCAGGACAGCCAAATGGAGGGCCATCTATGCTTCTTACCTGACTGAACATGCAGCATACGAGCTTGGCTATTTACATTCTTATGCGCACTGCTGTGTTAGCTTTTCAGTTTGGGATTAAAAGCAAACGGTTTGGTGGCATTTGTAAACCTCTCACTTGGGCTCATGGTGACATTTTCCTTATGTGTCTCTCTTCTTGGCAAATTTTGTACGTACCCTTTACTGCAAGACGCTGTTTTTTTTTCTTATTTTTTTTTTACTTCAAAATATTGTTAGCAAAGTCTTGAATGTTTTGACATGGATTATTTTCCCTCATTTTCGTGTTAAGGATTGTCTTGATGATGGAAATGCACTTCCATGTATACCTTTATGTGGAAATAAATAAAACTGACATGACTTTTGGATCTGTTTGTAAGTTCATCCCGTTGGTCTTCTAAGCAGATTTTACTACTAAGTCACAATATTTGATGGAAAATCTTGAAAAGTTATTTGTTTCTGAAGTTACAGTTTCCTTAACCCACTATGACCGTGACCGTTCCACCAAATCAACTAAAACTTGACGGATATTGTAGTTGGCTTTTTATTTTTTTTGTTAAACGATAGATGTTGTTAGATTAGATGATAGATTAGTTGACTTATTTAAGTTATGTCTCTTCGTTTTTGTGTGGTGTCCTTAACAAACTTAGAAATGTCTTTTTCAGAGTTTTATAGACCATTAAACTCGTGAAAGTTTTCTGATTACCATTACTTTAGACTGCACTACAGCTAAAAGGAGGAAAAATTCATTTCTCAGGTCTGCTTACATATTGAAGCAGGAAAGTTTACCTCCATCATACAAATCCTTTCTCAATAAACACGGAGGAAAGGATACAGTAATATTGTAAGGTGTCAAAGAGATTGCAAGTGGCATACCTTTTACTAATTGGGAAACATTGCAAATCGATTGGAACAAATATTAAACTCGATCCAGGCATGGAAGTTCCTTGCTTGGTATGCATCCTTCAATAATCATATTACTTTCTTTTCCTACCATGTGAAAACAATTTGAGTTTTTTTGTCATTCTTATCAAACTTCTTTAATTTAGACATTATTACTTTGGTTGATGCATCAACAGCTTTTATGTCTTAAGCTTTCACAATTCACGCAGATTGTACACAGAGATCAGTCATGTAGTGGACATATTTTTTCTTTCCTTATTCAAGCCTATAAGAGAGCATTGCCAGTTTATCTTCCAGTGTACCTGATTCCTGCCCTTATAGTTCATCGGCAAGATCTCTTGAAAGGTGATTCATCATATGATTTACTTTCTTGATTATCTTATTTTCTATACTGGTGATGCTTTACGAAGATGTGATCAAGTGCTATCATCTTCTGGTTGAAATTTCCAAGAAAACAGAATTGATTTGACTGGGAAGAAGTTTTCAGATTTACATTTGTGGCTTTCGGATTCACCACAAGTCATTTTGTTGGTAAGCTTAGATAGCAGCCTATGCATTACTAATTTAGGAACTGTCTTATTGTTAATCAATATACGACAGGTTTTGTGTAGCATGTATTTGACTGGAATAGGAATTTAAATCACTAGTAAATTTCTGGCGTGATTATGTATTACAAAGTGGAGCAACAGAAACATGTTGATCTATGATTGTTTATTCCCTTCTTATTTCTGTTGAAGAACTCCTAATTTTGTCTTGTTTTTACTCTGCTGTCTTCTTAGTGGTTGGCTATGCTGAGTACTGAGACTCTATCACCATCACCATTCTTTCCTATGATACTAAATTTCGTGTGTACGTATATGCATATTGGATTCCTATAATCTTGTCATGATTAAGCTACTTACAAAATATACAAATTGGATATGTGCGTTTGCGTTAGTGTAATCTTGGTTTTTGTTTATGCTCCCTATGTGTTTATATATGCAGGCATTACTCTGTACTACTAAAGGGCCTTCTTGGTACTGCAAGATCAAGCTTGTTTCTTTCTGTATATTGCTCATCTGCATGGTTAGCAGCTATTTTCTTCTATCTTACATTCTGATGGTACCATTTACATGAATACTGCTATTAGGAAAGATGTAGATGAGAACCCGGGAAGTGTCTTGATTCGGTTATTAAAACTGTCCTCCCTTTTATAACCTTGTGATAAGTGTTCAACATTATTTCTCCTTTGAAAATTTATTTCCATGGGGCATGAAGACCAGACGTAGGGACTGATGGAACTGGAACTGAAACACGGTACAAATTCTTTTAGAGAACATAGGAAGCCAATGGACATAGGATATAAAAGGGACCCAAGACCAGGCCACAGACTTACTTGAAACATAGTTGCCAAGGTGGCAATATCCCAAAACAATCGTGCAACGCCATGTGGGAAACTTAAAACATGCGGCGTCATGTTAGAGATTGATTATAATTTATACCAGATGGGATGTAATGGATTCTCAAGAACTTGGAGACTAGATTAATAAGACCGGTTTGTTCATGTTTCCTTTAATCTTCTCTGGGATAATAGTCCCCTGAACCATCGGCTACAGGACAGATTAGAGAATCTGATATTTCAAGGCATAAATAGGTTGCCATAATTTAGTGATGTTGGACAATTTACTGAAATAGAATTCGCTAATAGTCTGGGTTCACTTCCTCAAGGAACCCTGGAGGAGGGCAGTTGGTTTTTTTTCTTATCTTTTAAGTTGTTTTTACCCTGAAATCCCTCAACCCGCTTCACGAACATGGATTCGGTTCTTGTTATCAATTCAAAATGTTGAACCAATGTAGTTTAACCGCATTGTTACTTGTTATCCCTTCTAGTTTTGTTGAGAAAATTGATCTTACATTATTCAGAAAGCGCTTCTCTTGTTCTTCAGGGCATGGACATGCTTTCTGTTCAGGATTTTCAGGAGGTGTAACATACCAATGGTTGCAATGGGGACGGTATGAACTTTCTTCAACTCTTTTAATTCAGTTCCAAGATAAATTTAATATCTTTGCTCAACGAGTCTCAATCGTATTGGGCAGTTCCCGACTGGTCTAGCCTTGGCCATTGAGAAGAAAAGCAGACGAATTGAGATTTCACTCTATTGTTCTGCACAAGAGAGGGAAGTGTTCAGATCGAAATACTTGAATGTTCCCGATTGGGTTTTCGGCGTCCCACCTCCATCATGTGAAACCCCTCGCTGCAAAAATAGTAAGGGAGATTTCCTTTCGTGCCATAACTCACATTTTGTTACTAAAGTTGAAGAGAATTAATATACTTAGCGATTTTGACACTGTTGCGTCTCCTTCCGCACGAATACAAGCAATATTTTTTTTAATCTGATCTAAATTGCTGGGAGAGAGATTTAAACTCGAGTGCATGTACTCT
The DNA here is from genome assembly GCF_916048215.2 of Malus sylvestris. Classification (NCBI taxonomy): domain Eukaryota; kingdom Viridiplantae; phylum Streptophyta; class Magnoliopsida; order Rosales; family Rosaceae; genus Malus; species Malus sylvestris. Next base: position 44,604,653 of record NC_062274.1, read on the forward strand.
CTATAGTCAATGCTAGTTCTACGTGATTCTTCGACTACTGTATTCAACGATCCTCAACGGTACGAATTAATGGTAAGACCAAACGAAAACATAAAAACTAAACAAAACCAAAGCATTCCAATTCATAATGCAAAAATCTGCAGTACAAATACCCTAAGTACAAGATGAACAAGAGCAAGTACGATCCACCATATGACCCGAATCACACTTCGTCTTCATGAAGCAGCATATTGGGTATTCCCTTACTAACCGGAAAGCGGCGACCGGTCTCAGGGCAAATAAGCGCACCCTCCTCGAGATGAAGCTCCAAAAGGGCATGGTGGAACTTGTGAAGAAAATCTTCAGAATAAAGCGTAGAAGGCTCAACCTCCTCAGGGAGCTCAACATAGCCCATACTACGAGCGGCATTGACAAGGGCCTTCCACTCGATCTTAGGGAACATGTTCCTGAGGAATTCAGGGTTGAAATCGACCGGCTTTTCAACCACCTTCTGTATTTCAATGCGCAGAGGGAAGCCGTTGGTCACGCCTTTGATGTTCGACGACAGCATGTTGTGGGTTAGCAGCCTCATCTTTCTTACTATCTAGCCTAAAATGCACGGTCAGTTCGTTTCGAGGACCTCAAGTCATAAATTAATACCAATCAGACACAAAAATGTTTCGTGTTTTCGCAATTAGATTCGGCAATGTGCCGTGTGTTTTTGCTTGTTCTTGATGTGGAAAAATGTACCAACTCAAACATTGGCTAAAAACATCTAAAGAGGAGGCTAAGGAGACAAATGAACATCAAATTCACCAAAATTTAAAAGGTTTATCTTCCAAAGCTAATTAAACAATGCAGATTTAATCCAACCACAGAGCTACATACAGAGTGCATAAACAGGGGCAGAATCGATTCTCCTAAAAGCACCTAACTTTTATATGCTTCTGATTCTCCGAAAAGTACAAAGGAGAAAATGGGGGAAGTTGGGTAAGCAAAATACCTGTGATTCTCCGAAGTGGGGTCTGCAATTTCTGGACGCCGGGAATTGAGAGAGAGAAGGGGAGAGAGAGTGCAGAGAGTCGGAGAGGGAGGTGAGCGCTTACGACTGTGGAAGGAGAAAACAATTAGGGTTTATTTCCTGGTAGAGTTACCTAAATAACCTTGCCTTATTTTTTCTAGGAGTTTCTTGGCTTCTAGGAATTAAATTTTTTTAGGGAAAATTTGAAATAGGTCTAATTTTATAGGCCTACTTTTGAAATAGGTTCAATTTTTAGTGATTTTTTACTTTTGAAATAAGTCCATTTTTTAGTTACTTTGGACCCATATAAAAAAATTCCCCCTAAAACATGTATTTTGAGGTTGAATTCATTTTAGACAAAATTGTTTACACGCCTTTTAGCTTAGTTACTTAAATAATGGAATAAAAATTTGACTTTTTGCAAAGCCTTGCTCTAATTGGAACTAACATGACCTTATAAGAACAGTTCTTACCATTTGTCCATTAAGCTTCTTAGAATCCAACGTGATTGTTCAAGAAAATTTGACGGATATTTATAAATCAAAAGACAAGATGGAGATTTTATACAACAATTTAATTCATCTTTCGTCTTTAAAATATGGATTATTCTTTGGGAATTTTAACGAAAAGCTCCCAGTACTGTTCACTTTAACGAAAAACCACATTTTAACACTAAAAAGTCAATCTTGGTACTATTCACTTTACCCTTTATTTTGTCCTTATCGTTAAAACTCAAAGTTTTCAAGCCCTTTTCATTAGTTTTCATTTATTCTTTTGTTTGAAAGAGATGAAGAGTTTGATGTGTGGTTAATTAGTCGATGATTGTGGGGCGTGTGAGATGTGAGGTGTGGGGTGTATGAGATGTGAGATATGAGGTGTGAGGGTAATATTGGAAAATACGTGCAGTGTGTTAAGAAAAAGTTTAATTTAAAAAGTAAATGTGGAGTGAATTAAGTATGTGGGGTGTAGTTAACAAAATGTGGGGTGTTAATAAAACAACCCTTTATTTAAACTTTTACATTTTGTCTGTAGAGCTTTTTACTTGCACGTTGAAATAAATGTTGAAAGTTTATGTTGGTTCTTGGTTATTCTTGTTGGAAAGCTGGAATACTCTTTATATATTGTTGTAGTTTCCCCTGAATTCCGTAGTACATCGCACATTTTAAATCAACCTGCAACTGGAATACTCTTGATGACCTCTGCGAATCTTTCGACTCGGGATGGTGAGCTGTTATGGTGAAGCCACCAGCTGATCAATTTAAAAAAAAAAACCTATACTGCATGTGGATGCAAATTTCTTCTTTCTTGATTTTAGACAAAATTGCACCTACAAAACAATTAACACCTTTAGTTAAGGCCAAAAGTCTCACGCGCCCACGATGAATTGGGGGGGCTTTGGCCGAAGAACCTCCGATGCCAAAGTTAGAATTTAGAGAGAAAAATGTTTAGAGAGTTTTTGGAGTTTTGCAAGAGTGTGGACCTAGTCTTTCAAAGAAAAATGGAGTCCTATTTATAGAGCATGGCCAGCCCTCATTGGAAGAGAGAGTGGCCAGCCCTTGGATGTTTTTTGGGGTGTAATGGTGATTAATTTGGTGATTAATGGATTATTTAGGAATTAATCCATTAATTAACCAAATTAATTTAATTTATATGGAAGGTTTTGAAGGTTATGGAATGATTTCCTTGTAGAGGATATGGAGTAAAGATGAATAAGATAAATTTGAACTTGTTACCTATTTTGGGCACTCTTGACTCGGTTGATGGATGATTCTCCGCTGCTCGCGTGTAGGAAACTCGGTGTGTCTCGAGGATAATTTTGTCCTCTTCACCTAAAAATCCACGTGTCACCTCTTGATTATTTTTTAGCTCCACACTGCATTAGGAGATAAAGAATTAAAAAGTTTAAGTGCTTTTGTCAAATTTATAAGCTATTTGATATAGAACTAACAGCTGGGTCTTCTGCTGTGGTAGCTGATGCCGAACCTTACACTTGAAAATTGATATCAAACTTTGACAAAATTGTTGATTATTAGTCTTTGATACCAACTTCGTGAGACTTTCCATCAAAACTAACCACGTGACATGAACATAATTAAAATGGGTTTATGTGCATTTCCCGTGACACGCGTATGAACACCTTTGAAGAACCAATGCTCCAATTTTTTCAATTTAAATACCAATTTTGTTAAACTTTAAATTCATGAACCAAGGTTACAATTTAGTCCTAGAACCAATATGTGGCCCATTGGTATAATACCGCATTTTGTGGGTTTGGAAGATGAAATTTAGTTTTGTAAACAACAAAATTAATTGATTTCTACTCACAACAAATTACAATTGTGCTTATAGTCACTTAAATACAATTAAATCAAATAAAAGTAGACCATTAATCTTGATTGGGTTGATATTAGCTTGATATGAACACCCACCACTTGTACAGAGCAAACCCATAAACTGTGGCATAAGCAGCCAATCTCAGAGGATACTTTCTAAATCTGCAAAAGTATATAATGCTCTTACAAGTCAGAACTCAGGGACTGCCTTATAAACCACTAATCTTTCTCCGCAATCAGAAAATTGTTATTCGCACTCCAAAAATCTAATTGTGCGCCCCAAACTTTCAATATTTAAAAAAAAAAGATACTCTTACAAAAAATACACAATTAGATTTTTAAAGTGC